>NC_056725.1:1321318427-1321415927 GCF_019279795.1 Protopterus annectens | reverse complement strand
TACAGCTGTGAATGAAAGACAGCTACAGAATGTGGACCAGATGTCTGTATGCACCCCACATAGAGATAATTATCTGTGTGATATATAATTAGACAGGTATGTCTACAGATATACAGACAGTCATATAGATGTGGGTATATAAACACCCACAAGATATATCTGCACATATACGTATTTTGTGGGAGTCCACAATATGACTGGGATGGTAGCAGGAATGCTAGCAGTAAATAATGATAGGCCATTACCCAACAACTCCTAAATGTATCACAGCAGCACAGTTCCCAGGGTTAAACACTAGTATTTCTATCAGTTCTGTCCTTAGGCTTAAAATGGAAGGTTATTTATGAAAAATTGACGTATAAAGACAAATATGATAAATGTTTTCCACACTATACATTATATATGCATACGCAATAGTTTTCAGAAATTTTGTAAGCCAGTTTTGTTAAAGTATATGACTATTTTAGTTATTTTATAAAATATATGTAGTTAATGTATAAAAGGGTTAATTAATTAATTTATCAATTATGATGTTACTAATTAATGTATTTGCGTGGTTGTGGGATATAAAATGGGTCAGTCTTGTATTGTTTGCTGTTTGTTTGTATGCTATTCTGAAGAAGTTTTTATTAAAAAACGAAAGCGCTAAATTTACACAGTGTGGATTCCGTCTTTCCTTTTCTGGGGTTTACAATTTGTTCTTGGTTTGTGTTTTTGACTTTCATTGTTTAATAGTGAAATATGGAAGGAATAGACAGTGGGGATCCACCTACACTTGGGTCGTTGGCAACGTCTCTTTCGAACCTGAATTGCACTCTTGGTAATTTGATTGCACTTATGGAAAGGCTGACCCAGCAACAGAAGGGTGGTTCACAGGCTGATTGTGGGTTTCAGCCTAGACGTACGAGCAGTAATACTGGAGAGGATGAACTGAGCAGTTTTGGCATTACACCAGCCCAGCATCAACACGTTGAGAGAGTTAGCGCAACGGGGAGAGAAGAGGAGCGGACTTCCCCTTGTGCAGGCACTTTCAGGGGCAGTATATCTTTCAACGGAAGGAAAACCTTAAGCCAGTGGCTTGAAGGAGGTTGTGAATGGAACAGTAACTTATCGAACAGCCAAAACAGTAATGGTTCTCTCAACGAACAACTTGGATTACTTGAAAATTACACCTTTGAGTACTGTAAACTACAACTTGAAAACAGTTACCTTCGCGAGTGCCAAAGGAGAGAACAGATCCCAAAAGGACTTCGACTTTGGCGTTACCCAACAGGATTGGTTAAGAATTCAGAATTACATCTTGAACTGATTCAAATGTTTAATAGACATGGATGTGAGCTGCTGGACTGCCTCATTAAAGAGAACGACAAAAAAATGGTAAATCTAAATGAGAACATTAAGCATGTTAATAACAGTATTGAATCAGATTTACTTTTTAATTTTTATAAAGTACAGTACGATAACATATTTAAGAATGTAGATCAATACATAACTGGGTTAAAAAGTAAAAAAGAAAAAAAGTTAAAAAGAGATGAAAAGGATTATGCTGAACATAGAGCATATCCTCCACCCCCCCCCCCCCGAGTCAAAACAGGTTTAACAATTACTGTAAAGTTTCTGACAGAGAATTTGGTGGTGACAATTATCAAACATCTGACACCAGGGACTCTGATTCTAACCCTTTAGAATTCCCCCCTCTGAGGAGGTCAGAAAGGCTAAAGAACCAGAGAGGGGGAATGGGGCAACACAATTTCAACTACAGGGGGAGGGGGAGAATGTATTAGAACATTTTGATGTATTAGATCAAACAAATTTATTGGGACAAACACTTGTGGTTAATCCATTTGAGGAAGTGAGTGTGGAAAACGTTTTATGTAATGGGCTTTGTGGTGTTAATAATATAGAGGAGAGTTTGTTTCAGATTATTTGGAACAAAAATTGTGATTTTAAGGTATACAATTATAGTGTGTGCACTTTAAGTAACGATATTGCTGACATTTTTGAAAAAGGCCTTTCTTTTGTTCCTTCTAGAAAAGGAGGTTTGGATGAAGCTTTGATAGATTTAAAACTTTATACAAGAAAGTTAAATTTCCAATTTTGTTATAAAGAAGGTGTTTCTGACAACAGCAGTGTAAATGTATGTAAAAAACCTAGTTCTTTCAATCCCCCTTTGTGTCCGATTGTGCAAACTTTTGAAAAGATGTGCGAACATGATATGCGTATGATGTTTAAAGACACTGGTAGGGTGTTTCAGGTAGAAAACAATTTAAGTGTAAATGAGATGAAATTATTACAGGAAATATGTGGAAATAAATCAATAAGGATCATGAAACCAGATAAGGGGGGTGGGTTAGTAATTATGGATAAAAACATTTATATCAATAAAATGTTTGGGATTTTGTACACTGACACGTATTGTCAGATTAGTATCAATGAGAAAAACATTTTATATAGGAAAGTGGATATAATGTTGGAAGAACTTCTTCTAAACAGACAAATTACATTAGACGAATGGTTATATATGGAAGTTAAATGCCCAAAGATTGCCACTACTTTTGGCATACCAAAATTACATAAGGACTTGAACAACCCCCCCCCCCCCTTAGACCCATAGTTGATGCAAAAGTGTCAAAAACTTATTTTATAGCTACATTTATAGATACACAATTGAAAAACATACTATGGAATTATAATTGGATTGTCAAGGATTCATGGGACCTATTGAAAAAGATTAATAAAAGTATGTACAATCATAACCTTATTTTTGTAACCATAGATGTCAGGGATTTGTTTTCTGTCATTCCCCACGACATCGGTATTGGATGGTTTTACTCATACCTATGTCATTACACCGAAATGATTCATGACAGGATACTTACGATTAGGAGCCTTATGGAAATTATTTTAGACACCAATATAATTGTATTTGAAGAACAACTATTCAAACAATGTAAAGGTGTAGCTATGGGGGCTACTTGTGCACCCATTTTTGCTAACTTAGTTTTAGCATTTTGGGAGAAAGAATTTATTTTTACTAGCCCCTATGAAAAGCTCTGGAAATATTACGGGCGGTACCTAGACGATATAGTTATTTTATGGAATGGAAGTGAGGATTTATTAAATGAATTTTTAGGATACATTAAAGAAAGTACAACTTTTTTAGAATTTTCACATATTATATCACATGATAATATTGATTATTTGGACATCACCAGTAATAAAAACAGATTTAATAATTGTTTTGAAACTACCATCTTCAGAAAACCTACATATTCCAATTCACTTCTGCATTTTACCAGTTTTCATCCCCTCCATCAGAAGAAGGCACTGGTAAAAGGGCAGGGAGTGAGATTGGCAAGGATGGTATCTGACCACCAAGAATTTTGAAATCAAATTCACACCTTAAAAGGAATGTTGACAAATAGAGGGTATCCATTAGGGTTTGTCAACACTATTTTGAAAGAGGTAGTAAATAAGAGGAAACAAGGGATATTTGTCCCTTTATTAGGAAAAGGGTCCGATATTCCTTTTGAAGGGGAACATAGAATGGAAAATAAAATATTTAATAGAGCTGCTATTTTTAAATATAATCAGCAGTTTACAAATATTAGTAACATAATACAACACAATTGGAATTTGCTTAGTACCAACAAGGAGTATTTGGATATCGTTGGAACAGGTCCTAATATAGTTTATAAAAAGGACACGACTATTAAAAACATGTTAGAAAGAGCACAAGAAGGTTGCCCCGGGACTAGGGGCATGTTTAAATGGAGGCTTTGCTCACAATGTAAGCATATTTTGGAAGGGATGGAACTATTTATACCTAATTATGGGAAATATACCTACAAAAAGAAATACACTTGTAGTAGTAAGGCTGTTGTGTATATAGGAATGTGCACTGAGTGTCCCTGTTTTTATATTGGTAAGACAGTCAATGCCCTTAGGAGTAGAATGTACCAACACTTCTATGATATTAACAAGGAAGATACGAAAAATGTACTGTCTAGCCATATTAAGGGTAACACAGGACATAATTTTAGATTTTCAGTGCTTGATCAAGTTACACTGGGGGATAGAGGGGGTCCCCTGAATGACTATTTGGAAAATAGGGAACTTAGACGGCAGCTAAAAACTAATACAGCACAGTTCCCAGGGTTAAACACTAGTATTTCTATCAGTTCTGTCCTTAGGCTTAAAATGGAAGGTTATTTATGAAAAACTGACGTATAAAGACAAATATGATAAATGTTTTTCCACACTATACATTATATATGCATACACAATAGTTTTTAGAAATTTTGTAAGCCAGTTTTGTTAAAGTACATGACTATTTTAGTTATTTTATAAAATATATGTAGTTAATGTATAAAAGACTTAATTAATTAATTTATCAATTATGATGTTACTAATTAATGTATTTGCGTGGTTGTGGGATATAAAATGGGTCAGTCGTGTATTGTTTGCTGTTTGTTTGTATGCTATTCTGAAGAAGTTTTTATTAAAAAACGAAAGCGCTAAATTTACACAGTGTGGATTCCGTCTTTCCTTTTCTGGGGTTTACAGTTTGTTCTTGGTATATGAGAGAGAGAGAGAGAGAGAGTGGCACTGAAAATGGCATGCAGGTGAAATAGTCTGTAATAGGCCATCAGAGTTAGTGTCCCCACAGGGAGCATGGCTACAAGCACATAGCACAGAGCATAGCACAAACACGTAGCACAAAACTTGGTACAATACAACATATATCCCAATGGTAGATAAGCAGCTGATATACCAATTGCATTCTATGAATGGTTTGTTGTACTGATATGGTAGGGGGAGACATAGATGTGTATTAAGAACTATGGTAACCCTGCTGTATGGTTGCACTGACCCGTTTCCATCTTTATGTCTTCCAGGGAGGATGCCCCATATCTGTCTTGTGGCCTACAGTGCTGCAGAGACAGAGGTGATAGTATCACATTTGGTGCAGCACTATGACCAGCTGTTCAGATGGACAGCCCAAGACCAGCAGAAGAGGACTGCCCTGTGGTACAAACTAGTCCACAGGGTCAATGATGTCGGACAGCATAACCACAGCTATGAGCAGGTCCGGCATCATTGTAGCAACCTGTTTTGCCATGTATGTTGGTGTGCTGCTGCTGTACGGGAGACCACCTCACAACAGGGGGTGACAAGCCATCCATCCACCTCTCAACCGTGTGGAGGAGCTACTCAAGGAGCCTTGTGGCACCTGCCCACCTGCAGCACCAACAACTGGCAGAGCGCATTGTGGAGGTGGGTGCCACCGACGCACTGCCTGAGGAGCATGCAGATAAGGCCCCAGGTCACATCAGTACACCACTCGGGTGTATGCATCTGCATCTGTACAGGTACATCATGCAGTAGAGCTCTTTTGAGTGTGTACCTTTAACTCCTAGTGGGCATGGCTTCAGCATTTAAAAATTGAAGTTATCACCTTACATTTTTAACAAATACCCATTGACAGAGGTCATATATCAATACAATTGTGTTTGCTATCATGTATGCTTCAAGATAAAATTTTCCGATACTTGTATGTAACATGGGTTTGGAATTATTAATGCAAATATGAACAGGCAATATTTGATGCCTAGAGGAGCAGTAGGGTGTAACTGCAGAAATGCCTGGAGACGTCACTCGGCTGTAATGAGATACAGTCTGTTTCTGTGTAGTAGTAATAAACAGTCATGCATAAACTGTACTATTGTGAACCCCCTACTGTAGATGTAACATAATGCTGCACTCACCCTCCATGAATGCCACAGCTGTGGCCACTGACAACAACATTCTCACACTCTTATGTAGGTCACTTCAGGATACCACCACAGCAGCAGCATGTAGTCAGTGAGTATGGTTCATGTTCATGCATGACAAGACACTGTGCATTTAATGGCAATGGGATATTCCATGCACACATCTAACACACCTACCCATACTGCATAATGTACACGTTCACGTTTTGTTGTTGTGAAATGCACTTCATCGCAGTAGTGACCATGCTGGGGTATTGGAAGGGTACAAGAGACCCATGCAAGATACCTAACATCCTGACATTGTGCAATGTGTCCACAGGGATGTGGAGTATGGCAGGACACATGGTGTGACATGTGTGAAACACCACTCTCATGGCTGTAACTGCACACAACCAGGTTATGTAACTGTGGAAGACATAACCCTGAACCCACAGCAATAGTGACAGCAGTGTTTGCACTTCAAGGGATGTGCACATGAGTAGACCTTGCAAACATGCAGAGCACAGGGACATGTGTAGGGTACCCCCCACAGCCATGGTAAGGTCTGGTGGGTGTCAGTGTAATAGTCCTGTAATGGTCATACATGCACTGCTGGTGTTGTGATCTGTAAAGCAGACATCAGGCATTCACAAAATATATCTGTTCACATATCATCCTAGGTATGAGGTGCTGTAACATACAGGGGCTGTGAGCATTGGAGCTGACATAACAGACACAGTTCTACATAGCAGCAATGATTTGTACACCTGTGTGGTATGGTGCACAGTACAATGCATGGTGTAGAACAGGTTGACAGTAACACTTTGTACATGGGTGCAGTGTTCACAAGGGGAAGGGCCATCACCTACCAATAGAGCCCATGCATCACACACATGTATACTGCCAGTGTGATGAGGTCACTTTGGTTGCACTGCATGCTATTGAGCACCAGATGTACTGCATGCTGACAGAAGGGTAATGGGAGGACTGTGTGTACAAAAGGTGTGCAACCCCACGTAGGTGTGTGTGTGTGGGGTGTTGAATGTGTGTGTAAGTGCAATCTGGTGGAGTGTGGTAGATGCATGTCTGATGTGTGTGTGTGTACATGTGTGTCTGTGTGGGTGTCCATGTATGCACAAGCAATAGTGGGATTGATCACATGGCAGTACTTCTCCTTGGGATTGTGCTGTAGATGTAATGACACATGATACACCAGGACAGCCTGTCCGATATGTGAACACAGGACAGCTGATAGCATAACAATGTCTGTAGCACATAACATGCATTGGGAGGGAAAGTACATATCTGGTATACACATCATAATGCCAGCAGCAGATGGATAAATGGCTACCCACGTATGCAGCGCTACTAATGCAATGGGGAATAACCAGATCACATCAGTGAGTGTATACAGTTATTACTGTTGTCCTCATGATGGGTTGATTGTGCAGCAGATGGGGGATGGACTGATCAAGACTGTAGTATGGTGCCATGTTCACCATGACTGGACATACACAGGGTATTACTGGATGACAGCGGTAAGGCCATGTACTACCTACTCCACCAAAGTCAGGGAGGTGATGGAGTAACAGGTCATGTGTTGTGATCACACATGTAGGCATGAAGAGGTCTGATATGTTAATGGGTAGTATGAATGAGTGTATGTTAGCAAGTGCCATGCAGGTTGGGGAACATTTGTAACTGAATGTGAGACTGTCTGTATACCCAGGGTAAGGGGGGTAGTAAGGTGGCCTGTCAGTGTTTGTGGGTGTACATGTGTGTGTCTGTGCCTGCGTGTATCTGTGTGTGTCTGTGTATGTGTGTGTGTGACTGTGTGTGCATGTGTGTGTGTGTGTGTGTGTGTGTGTGTGTGTGTGTGTGTGTGTGTGTGTGTGTGAGTGTGTGTACTGTTATGCAATGCTGTACAGGTCTTAACATGTGTGTTTGTTTCCCTCACCCCCCACATGTGTCATATACTGCTCCTGTATGTGTCTTGTGTGTCATGTCTGGTAACCTTCCCATCCTGCCTCCCCAAATATACCCACAGACCCTCCCCAAGGTGGTGAGGTGGGTCAGGTTCCCTCCTACAAGCAAACTGAGGCAGGTGTCTGTACAGACACCAATGATGACGATGTTAGTACTAGTGCGGCACACATGCACGTGGCCCTGGCCAGTCCCAGGTGGGACATGGTTCCAGAAGACACCTGTCATCATCAGGGGAGAGTAGCACCTCAAGGTCTGTACCTGCACGAGCCCGTGGAACCCCTGACAGGCACAGTCAGCGTGTCTGTTTCCAGAGGCACTGAACTTCACACACTGCCAGGTATGGTCTGCAGCTGTCCAACAACACCTGTATAGGGCGGACACATGGCAGGACTGTGTGCATGCATACCCACACACTATGCAACCACACCTAGAGTGACCCCATACCTACACACACCACATCACCATGCCCCAATAATTGAACAAAACCCCTCACCCACACACACAGTGACACATGTATGGACCACCCTCAGCCTCTGGCAAACCAGCAACACACCCTGTGCATATGATGATACCTGTGCCACTTCCCTGTCATCCATGTCATCAATACAGGGACAGGCTAACATGGTGTTGATGCACACGGTGACTGTCATAGAGTGCTGTAATGCACTGCAGTATGAGATGTTGTCAGGGGTAATGTGTAATGCATATATGTCAGGTAGTGTAGTCAAGTATCTCCATAATGTTATCCATTTGTGTTGCAGGTGTACATGTGTCAGCAGGAGGATGGTCTGCAGTCATATTTCACAGGAGTATGGCACTGTGGTGACACCATGGTGACTGCCCACGGGTGGTAACCTCAGACCCACTAGGGGAGCTTGTGGGCTTCCAATATCCCAACACCCCTCTCCATCAAGGTGTTCAACCCCCACATGTGTCATATACTGCTCCTGTATGTGTCTTGTGTGTCATGTCTGGTAACCTTCCCATCCTGCCTCCCCAATATTCCCACAGACCCTCCCCAACATCCCATTCCCACCTGAAAAGATAATGGAAGGGCAATATGTTCCCACAAAACAATCTCACCCCATACATGGCTGTCCATTCCGCACACATGTCCACTGGACACATGTAATCTGGTCTAATTGGCATCACAATGAATTTATGTTGTCCTTACCCTTCTCCTAGGGTTTTGAGGGTCCACATCTAGCTCCAACTGCAGTGTTTAAGCATAGCTGTTGCTGTAGCAGAAATGGGCAGCTATTGACCTTTCCTACACCCTTCCTGCACATGCCTAGCTATGTCCCCTACTGTCTTACCCTCTTTGTTCCCCTTTTTCACCACTTTCCTAGCAACCCTGATTTCCATTCCTTTTAATGAGGTTAGTGTGGGGGAAAGCGGGAGTGTTCTGGCCAGCAACAAAATAAACCATCTCTGCAAGGCTCGTACCCAAGACACTGCACACCATACACAAAGTGATTTTCCACTAAACCATGGCAGATGTACATAACCCTGATGTTTCCACAAACATATCATCCAGCCCAGTCATTCAACAGTACAGGGGATGTATTGCAACATATAGATGTATGTGTGTGAGTAAATATATTAATGTCTAAACAGGTACAACATATTGAAATATGTATATATATGTCTATATATGTCTATATATATATATATATATATATATATATATATATATATATATATATAGGGATATATACATATATAAATATATATGAACATTTACACATGCAAATGCCTACATCTATGGATATATATGTCTACATCTACATGTATAAATATATACAGCAGGTCATGTATATGTCAGCAGATATATACATGTACATATATAGGTGTATACGGACAGACATCTGGTGATAACAATGGGGATATAACAAATTCATATATGACTTCATGCAACATTAATGGCATTGAGAGGCTCACACAAATAGATATACCCCCCCCCCAGCCAAGCATGTCCCCCCTGTAATACAGTAACAAGTGTTGCAGATCCCATAACCAGAACTGCACACAACATGGCCATCCCTAGGATACATATACACAGATGGATATATGCAGATACAGGCATATATATATATATATATATATATATATATATATATATATATATATATATGTGTGTGTGTGTGTGTATGTATATATATATACATATATATAGATATATATATTTATATACATATATATAGATATATATGTAAGTACCCATACACACACAGAGATATGTACAGTATGGTACATATGTAGTAAGTGCACACAACTTGAGCAGCCGGTATTCCTACAGTCACCACCTTAACAACTGGAGACTGTATGAGCCACCCATATGAATGACATTCATAGCCTGCAACTCTTACCCACAGAGATATCAAAGGGTATAACATGACACACAGGTGCCCATAACCGATTGTGACAGCTATATGTGTGTACTATGACAGTTGTGTATGCCATGTCATATAGCCGTTTACACATATGACATCCATATGAACAGTGTAATGCAATTGTGAAACAGTTATACTGGTAAGGTTGACACATGTTGCTGTCCAGGCCGAGGCCTTCTAGTAGTACAATAGTAATGACAGCCTGGCCCACAGCATACCAGACAATCAACAGTACGTAATGCAGATGTATAGGTCAGCAGCCTCTATCTACACTCTGTACACAATCCCTAGGGGGTACAGACCCCAACTGTCACAATGGGGTGTATCTGTTACATAACAAGGCATAACTGACACCATCACAATCACAAGACTAACAGAACTGTCCATTTGGCAGGCAGCAGAAGGCCTGCATTTACCCATGGTGGACTGTATGGTAATGTACAACCAGATACCTTAAGGCAGCTTACCACAGATACCCACACATGTTGTTACAGCCTAGGTTAGTCATGGTGCACCCTCCCTACACTCACTACTACTGGGCCATATACCACGGTTACGTGCACTGCCCTCTGCAGTGCATTAAGGCACACATGTATTGTGTAGGTGGAGCCCACACATATATGGCCCCAACATCCCAGTATGTGTGGGGGACACAACAGCAGTGGAGGGATGGCTGGAATGACAGCATGACATACACACACCCCACTACATAACAAACCCTGACAGCATGTCACTTGTGATAGGCCAGGGATGTAGGTGGAGGACAGAGTCTGGAACACAGGCACATATGTGTACAACTGTTGTTATACAATAAGCAAGTTATGTAAATGTGTACATATCTATATGGATATATGTATAATGATGTGCACATATATGTTTGCCATATGTCCTGCACATGGGATGGAGCCCTACCTCAGCCCCAATAGTCCCAACCTCTCAGTGCAAGGGGATGTCATGTATGTATTGCAGGTATATTTGTAGACTATTGCAACTGTCATAGGGAGTGTCTTCACAGACATGGTGTGTGTGGGAGGCAACATCTGCTGTGGACATGTGCGCCATTGGCTACTGACAGACATCCTAAGTTCATCATAGTACAGTACCACTGCTAGTACAGTAACGCCCCTGTGGACAACAGCTGTGATACGCCCAATATATGTGGACAGTCTGACACATGCTGGTCAGTACAGGGGTATACACAGAATCCCTTCATGCAAGACATGTGGACCAGGCCTGTCAATGTGGATGTTAACAGCCATGTAGATGGGTATCACACGTAAATACTGGCATACATTTGCCCCCATAGATTATACATTCATATACCCCTGTCTGTCCTGACACATAATAACCGCTGGTACAGTGGTGCCATGGCCACATACTACCCACTAGTTAGTGACATACATCTGAACAGCATCCCACTGCTTTGTCTGACATACATGACTGTTGTGGTGGCCAGGCAGAAGTACATATGGCTAGTATCTGGACATGTCATCTCACTGGATAAGTACAGTCATGTGCTAGGCATGTTACAAAGCACAGTGCTAGCTACTGGCAGACCGACTCAACACTGGGCTACATCTCCCATGTGGGGATACACATGTACCTGCATAGATAGCAGGCTCTACAGGAATGTCACATCACAGAGTAACAGACACCTGTGTGAAAGTGCATAACCACAACCAATGTGAACAGATCCACAGCCACATATGGTAAGCTAGCGTACTATTACAGTGTATGGACTATCTGACCAACACCATCCTCATATGAGCCACTCACACAGCACCCCTACATATACTGGGCTGCTAGACAGTGTGGTCTGATGCCTGTCTGTGGTATGGGATATGTGTGTGTTTTCCCCCACAAACATGTATGCTGTTAGGGTGACATACAGTGGAGCAGCATGTAACATCAGATAGGACAGGACCTGGAACAATGACATCTACAACAGTCTCTTCACAGGCCAAGGTACATATTCACTATACAGACATTGTTGACAATTACCAGACTTACACATACCTCAGTACTGCACACACAACCACATAATGGCCAGGCTATGCCCTCAGTTATAACCCCTACTATACATAACATGTGTAGCAGTATGATAGATCACTGGCTTGTTATCAGATATGCTGTTAATGACTGGAGTACAGAACATATGCAACCCCTACTGCATGACATATGTACAAAGGTTGACAGAGGTGTGGCTGGAGGCACAAACACAGGGCCTAAATTGACATGTCGCTGTTATACCCTCATACATATACTGTTGTATCAGGGTTTGTTGCACTATATGTTCTATGAGGGATGTGACGTCGATAACTCTCCCGGCTGTCACCATCTACTGCCTGCTATCCTCACACTACCTTCTGCATTCCACAGATAGGTGCACCATAGCTGACGCATGAAACCAAAGGTACAACACTGCCCAGTCTACGGATGACCCTGCAGATGGGGACCCCTCATATACATGGGACCGACATGGCAGGTATTGTGACATGTACGACAGGCATATCCAGACAAACACTGTTTAACCAACAGTACTCCACATGCAGTATAGCAGTACTTACAGTCTGTAGTCAGGTCAAGCACATCCCCTTCCTGTTTGTTGCCCTCTTTCCACAGTGTATGTTGTTAGAGGTAAATCCCCAATCCATCTGAGATGCTGTTTGCCAAACAACAGATCGAGTTCCTGCTCACAGTGACTGTGAAGGACCAACACCACCATGTTGTTCCTAGGTATTGCGATGTGTCCATGCAATTGGCTATGGGCTTGTTACCACAGCCGTTCCACATACAACCAGCTAGGAGAGGGCTGCAATTTGTAAAGTGGCCATCAGCTGATCATGAGCATCACTTACATTACACATGCTGCTGCCTAAGCATAGCAGGTGTGGGTGTCCAAATCCACCAGAGAGGGAATGGGGGAGGTAGACAGAGGCAAATATATGTCAGGCAGGGGTGGTAGAGTAAAACAGAAGCATGTTTGTGTCACACACCTACCAGCATAGGGTATCAAACTCCCAACAACTATGTAGTGCTATCATAGTTTGATGCAGTTATTGGTTGCACTACATGGATTACCTGCCATGGAGTACTCAGAGCATATTTGTGATGATGAGTGACATCTGCAACAGGGATATGGTAGCTATACAGTGGGTAATGTACACGTGCCTGTCTGCATGAACAGCTGCCAGCGTCAACACAGGCACACTCACACAGGGATGCACACACATTGACACACTTGGCAGGGCCAGGAATGCAACTCATCACTAATGTGATTGCCACAACACATCGAGGTGCAGGTATCACATGCACCACACAGGTCATACGGAGGTCGTATGGGCATAGAGTATGACGAGGTGTCAGACATCAAACAGCATGCTTCAGTATGCCCTGGGGAGTTGTAGTGAGTGTGGATGTGGTCAGGTGCACCATACAACACACACATGGACAGACAGGGTGCCAGTCCTGACATGCATGGGTGCATGTCTGCACGGGTGTGTGGTGGTCAACTGTGCCAGCAGGCTGTACAAGAGTAGGAGATGGGAATACCTTGGCATCAGGCCACATGACGATGGTCTGCCTTGTGCCTCAGGCCTGTGGTTTCTGCATCTGCCCACACAGGTGGGTATTGCATCCCCCATCCAGTCACCTGCATGACTATTGTGTGTGGCCAATGCTGTACATCACTTGCCATGCATATGTTCCTTACTCCATGACATGGATGGTGTCTGGGATGTGCACACCTCCCACATGGATGTACACTGACATGTGGAAATGTACCTGGGGTGTCTGACCCATGTTGTGAATACAGATTATCATTGGATGTGCCAGTCTTGCCCACCTGTGGTAATGGGCAGCAGGTTTACCCTGCACCTACATTGATAGCATGCTAACAGCATTCCCAGATGTCAGTGTCATCTGTCCATATAGGGCATGTTATCAGGCATAGTATGTCCATTGGGAGTTGCATGTGAAGGCACCACGGTTGCTGCAGGTGTCCATTTGGGAACATGGTGGAGGTGCACTGCCTGCATGTACATGCATATTGGACAGATGGCTAGGGTGACATGCTCTCTGTAGCCCACTGCTATCACTGCAGAGTTACCACCAGTGGCCAATATGCAGTATACTACCCACATACTGGCTGTTGCCTAGGCATGTGTGTGTGCTCTGGGTAATAGAGGGGTTGCTAACTGTGATTGGCTGGCCTTGATGTCACATGTCTGGGTATGGCTTTGCACACCTGCCTCTCAGCTAATTTACATCTGGTATGCCTGTATTGTTGACATGGTGATATATAGTAGGGCCACCATAAAATAACTGAGCAAAACCCCCTCCATATTGGCCACAGGTGTCACACACTCACAACCACCTCTACACACAAGATACATGTTACACAAGCACCTTTCATGTCTGGGAGTAGAACCCCAACCTAACTAGTTTATCACTCAGCAGTACGCAGTTACAGGACGTACTACGGATATTACTGGGTGTATTTCTAGGTGAGTGACATCAGCAGACTTGCCAAAGTTGAGTATATGAATTGTAAAGAGTGTGAGTAGCCTAAAATGCATTGTTCTCTACTCAGTCAGACGCACACACACACAATTGTCAGGTCTGGGGTTAGAACACCTACCTAACTACTTTATCACACTACAGCAATATGCAGTAACAGGACGCGCTACGGAGATTACTGGGCTTTGATTTTCCCAGAGGTGTATTTCTAGGTGAGTGACATCAGCAGCCCTGCTAAAGTTGAGTATATGAACTGTACGGAGTGTGAGTAACCTAAAAAGCATTGCTCTCTCTTTAGAAAAATACACACAGATTCACACACACACAGTTGCCAGGTCTGGGACTGGAACACCTATCTAACTACTTTAGCACACTACAGCAGTACACGGTTACAGGACACACTACGGAGATTACTGAGCTCTGACTTTCCGAGAGGTGTATTTCTAGGTGAGTGACATCAGCAGTCCTGCCAAAGTTGAGTATGTGAACTGTACAGAGTGTGAGTAACCTAAAAAGCATTGCTCTCTCTTTAGAAAAGCACACACAGTTGCCAGGTCTGGGGTTAGAACACCTACCTAACTACTTTATCACACCACAGCTAAACACAGTTACAGGATGTGCTACAGAGATTACTGGGCTATGATTTTCCCAGAGGTGTATTCCTAGGTGAGTAACATCAGTGGCCTTGCCAAAGTTCAGTATATGAATTGTATGGGGCTTGAGTACCCTAAAAAGCATTGCTCTCTACAAAGAAACCAAAACAAAACAAGCGTGTTTCAAAGGTAGCGTCAATACCCACACACTCTGTGAGCAATAAAATCCAAGTTTATTGTAAGCGCTTTCGAAGGGATCAATGCCCCAACTTCCTCAGACAATTTTCACCACAATACACTCGCCTTATAAAGAAAAAAATTAAACTAGTAACAATCATTCAATTATGATAGTAACAACGTATAATTTCACAATTGCTTAAAAAAAAAGTTAAAATACCTTTCATTTCATTACTTTTACAACAACATAGCTAGTATCCCATTTCTTGGGAGCAAGATATATATTTAATGTATACAGATAATTTATAATATAAAAACTATGTGCAAAATATATAAAAAATCATACTGAAAATTCTTTATGTATATAAAGTAACCATTTTACTCATTTTAAACGTTTTTAGCCATTTTTAAACATTTTTAAAACATTTGGTTTCTAATTGCTCTCTACACAGTTAGAGACAGACAAACACGCACACAAACACACTCACAGAGTTGCCAAGTGTGGGGTTTGGACTACTACCTAATTGATTTATCACTACAGCAGTACACAGTTATGGGACGCGCCATGGTGATTCCTGAGCTACAGCTCTCACAAAGGTGTATTTCAAGTTGGATGACCTCAGCAAGCTTGTCACACTACTACTTTGGGATGGGCAGTGTGTGCATGGACCATAACCCATTCATGTAGGGGTTGACATGCCACATGCGGGCACACATGGGGTCATATGTCACAGGTATGTGCATACAGCTACTAGATGACTACTTCCTTGTACAGTCATGTTGCACAGCTGGCCTGAGCACCACATAATCTGTCATGCTGACAGATGCCCATGTCTAGTATCTGCAGTGAGTGCATCTGCACCTCATGTGGTTGTGGGCCTTTGGCTGTGTGCTGGGTGGGACAGTCTCGGATGGGTCCTTGTTGTGGTGACCCTCTTCCACACATCTATGTCCATCTACCTTTGGCATATTATAGTATGGTGTCCTTACATATATGTCTGTATTCCTATCCACTGTGTGTGCAAGGCAGGAGTGGTGCATACTGACACGTGCCTGCACTAAGAACTGCAACTGCCAGATATGTCTGGTCCACTGGTGTTTGCAGACATGGCCTTCATGTATTTAAGTGTGTGAGCATGCCCATTATGGCCATCTGTATTGCATGTGTGGAGCATGTCCAGGTTGTTTGTACTGGGGTGTTGTACACCGACAGGTAGCATGCTGTGTCTGCAGGGTATCCATCAGACATTTGGCTTGTACTGTTCCTACATTTCTGCATAGCGGGGGGGGGGGGGGGCACCTGACTGTTTCTACATTTCTACACAGGAGTGGGGGGGGCACACCTGACTGTTACTATTAGTGTACGTAGGATGGGGGGGCACACCTGACACTTCTACACATTTGCTAGGACTGTACTGGTATATCGGGTACTCCATTTCAGTCTGTAGTCTTGCCTATTGTGCTGGCTAGAGGCATACAAGTGTACTACAGATCCTGGCTTTCACTGCCTACATATTGGTTTCAGACCTCCTAGCCTTCACATCTTCCATCTAACTGCCTGGCCTGCTGTAGTCTGTCTGTGTAAGCCTGGGGGGGGTACACATAGAGCTCATTCAGAAGCCATAGTGCAGCATTTGTTTGTGTTTGTCTACACCTATCCTGCTGATTGTAACAGTTATTATGTATGTGCCCTCCCCCCAACTGGCATGTGTGAGTCACTTACCTTGTGGGTGTCCCAGTATTGAGGGTGGTGCTGCAGGGCTGCCTATGTTGGATGCACAGAGTACACTACCTATACATGGTTGAGCACAGGTAGTGTCATGTTTGGCATCCCTTTTACTGTATGTGCGAGTCAGAGGGAGGTGACATTCCCTGGGTCCCTACTGTGTCAGTGCATGTGCTATAAGTTGCCTCTTTGCCAGGGCCAGGGCATACTGGGCATGCCTTCTTCTGCCTACTGGGACAGGCCCAGGTTGTTCCTCCTCCAAGTCACTCTGTGCCTGTGCAGGCCTTGGCAATGGTGGGGGGCTGTGTGCCCCTGCCCCATGCTGTTCCTGCTGCAGCTGTTTCCGCAGGACCATATTGTGTAGCATGTCACATACGAGGACAATTTGGGTGCATGTAGTTGGTGAGTACTGCAAGGCTGCACAAGATGTTCATAGGTTCATAGGTTCATAGGTTGGTACTAGGCTATCAGCCCTAGGGCCTATACAAGCCTAGCCATAACAATTCCCTGGCTATTTCTTCCCACATTATTTACTTTCCTGGACCCCTGTCTAGCAGGGCGACTGACGTGATCCCTGGGGTGAATTTCCTTTCTCCCATCCAATTGTCAAAGTTCCTCTTGAAGAGGTCCAAAGAGGCACTCTGCTTGACATGTATGGGCAATCTATTCCAGAGTCTGGGGAGTCTCTGGGTCAGGAACCTATCCCTCCAGCATGTTTTGTTTATTGTGATGACAAGGTTTAGATCCCTGGAGCGTGTAGCTCTGTGGGATTGGGATTTCTTTAAGTGTAGCATGTCCAACAGCTCTGGGTTTGACATGGCCTTGTATGTTAAGCAGAGATCGCCTCTGAGTAGACAATATGCGACAGAGTATAGCTGGAGTTTTTTAAGGCGGTCAGCGTAGGGCATCTGCTTTAGGCCTGTGATTCTTTTAGTGAGGTATTTCTGAGGCCTTTCCAGTTGTTGCAGATGTCTTGAGAGGTACATACCAAATGGGCGTTGTATTCTATAATGGGTCTAATGAGGGATGAGTACAGTGGGACAATGACCTCCTTTTTTCTGGATGAAAAGCCCTTCGTGATGAGGTGTGCCACATAGAAGGATTTCCTGACTGTTGTGTCGATGTGGTTATCGAAGGTGAGACCACTGTCCACCTGTGTCCCTAAGTCTCTTATCACACTTTCTGTGTTTAGTGTACTGCCACCTATATGGTAATTCATGGATACATGTTTTTTCCCAAAGGGATAACAATGCATTTCTTGGCATTGAGCTTGAGCCCATGGCTCTGGCACCAAGCATCTGTTTCTGTAAGGCCCTTTTGTAGAGTATCCACATCATTTGGGGATTCAATAATGGCTCCCAGTTTGCAGTCATCTGCAAACTTTGTTAGCCAGAGTCCCTTAGTGTTGACCTGTACTTCAGAGAAGTAGATGCCAAACAAGAGCGGCCCCAGGACTGAACCCTGAGGTACTCCACTTGTCACTTGTCTGGAGCTGGATTTGGAGTCGGCTACTTTTACAGTGTGGGTTCTATCAGTAAGCCATTTAGCAACCCATTGGGTGACATAGGGATTAATGCCCAACTTAGTAAGTTTATCTATGATTCCAGAGTGGGGATGGTGTCAAAGGCCTTGGCAAGGTCTAGATAGGCTGTGTGGACCACCTTACCCTTGTCCATGGCTCTGGAGACTGATTCAAAGAAGTCAATCAGGTTCAGGAGACAAGATCGGCCCTTCACAAACCCAAACTGGGTGGGGTCCAGTGTTTGAAGGTTGCCAATGTCTTTGTTTATAAGTTCCATGATAATACGCTCCATGGCCTTGCAGATAAGGCTTGTCAGACTGATGGGACGGTAGTTTCCGGGATCCAAGGTGGATCCCCCCTTGTGGATTGGGATAATGTAGCTCTGCACCACTCAGTGGGCACGAAACCTGAGGTGAGGCTATCATTAAACATGACACTTAGGTGAGGTGCCAGTTCATATTGTAGTTCATGTAGTACACAGTCCGGGATGTCATCTGGTCCCATGGATGCTGTATTCTTGGCTTTAGAGAGTGCGTTTTGTACCTGTGTGGCCGTTATTACTGGAATTTGGCAATCTTCCGGTATTGAGATGGGCCATTTAGGGGGTGAGATGGGGGTGAAGTTGGCACTGAATCGATCTGCCAGGATATTGGCAATATCCTTTGGATCAGTATATTTAATGCCATTCTGTTTTAGCTCAGAGCAGATCTGAGCATTGCCATTTAGATTCTTGACATAGTTATAGAATGCTTTGTGGTTGTCTTTGGAATCTTTGGCAATTTTATTTTCATAACTAGCTTTGGAGGATTTTATGAGGCATCTCAGTTTCTTACTGAGGCTAGTAAGGGAGTTTTTTGCATCCTGGGATTTTCCTCTTTTCTGCAAAAGTTTCTTCCTTTTGTTGTAAAGTTTGTTTATGGCAGGGGACCACCAGATTGGCTTCCTTTTTTGGATGAGAGCATTTTGGTTCTATTTGGGATGGCACGATTCATGCATGAGTGGATGTGCTCATACAGTGTCTTAGTGTAGGATTCAGCAGTTGAACTTTCAGTTCCCGTCTGCATGGGTGTTATGAAGTTTGTCACTTCTGACTTGAGTAGCATGAAGTTGGCTTTGGAGAAGTTTTTTATGGTGGTTTCTTTACTGGGGGTGGGAGTGGGATGTGGATGTTAAGGGTGATTAGCTTATGGTCAGACCTGACTAACGAGGGGGTGACCATAGGTATGGAGCATTGATTTCCCATGTTGGTAATGACCAGGTCTAGGATATTGGAACCCCTGGTGGGACTATGGATTAGTTGATCCAGGGCATTGGAATTTATGAATTCCAAGAACCGTTGCGCAAAGGTGTTGGGACATGAGTAGTTTTCCCAGTTGATGGCAGGGTAGTTAAAATCACCCAGTATTAGGGTGTTTGGTTCTATCTTAATATTTTCCAGTATGTTTAGAAAGGTGTAGTGAGAATCTTGGGGTATGGTGGGGGATCTGTAGCAAGCTACAAT
Source organism: Protopterus annectens (assembly GCF_019279795.1). Taxonomy (NCBI): domain Eukaryota; kingdom Metazoa; phylum Chordata; order Ceratodontiformes; family Protopteridae; genus Protopterus; species Protopterus annectens. Next base: position 1,321,395,758 of record NC_056725.1, on the reverse strand, counting down.
TTGGATTGCAGTCTTACCTAGTGTTAGTTGCACTTGGAGAATTTCAGACACATTGTGTTGGCCAACTAGCCTGGTGGTGTGAATATCCTTGGTGAATATTGACACTCCTCCACCTTTAGTGTTTCGGTCCTGGTTTGGTGGCCGAAAAGTGTGGTAAGAGTTGTAGCCTGGTATTGCAGGGGTGCTCTCTGGAGCCTTGAACCAGACACTGGAACCATGACTTCAGCATCCCAAACACACGCTTTATTATGATTCATGTTTGTGCATGTGCCTCATTATGGAGTTCTTGTTCGGGTTTGTGTGCATTTCTGATGGGTGTCTTCAGCCATGGCTCCAGTGCATATCCAGCATCCCCCACTAGGTTACCGTGTATGATGTCCCCATTGGCAAATCTGTGGTACAGCTGCGTCAGATGCCAGATGTGGGAATTGTGGTAACTTCCAGGGCAGCCAGCACACACACCTATTATTATGCCCTGGGCATCGCCCTTGCAGTTGATGTAGACCCTACCCCGCTCACTGGGTGGTGCTTTGATGCATATGTGCGTGCAGTCTATTGCGCCCACTACCTCGGGGTATTCTGCTATTTGATGGAAAAGACGTATATTGCTGGCCAACGCCTCAGGGGTGATGGGGAGGTATACCTGCTCATGGACATGTGCTGACATGGCATCCAGGAACTGGTGGAGTACCCTGGATGCTGATGCCCGTGATATCCCCATCATATCCCCAGTTGGCCTTTGGAAGGTACCTGTAGCTAGTATGCATAGACCTACACATATCTTGGTATCCACTGGGATGGGTTTCCCTCTGTTAGTTCTGTGTGTGAGGCATGGCCAGCACAGCTCAACAGTCTGCTGTAGGAGGTCCTTGTCCACCCTATAGCACTCCACTATCTCCAGCTCATGTAGCCCTTGGTAGGTTACCCTGGGTGTGTACACTCTTCTCCATCTCCTCACTGTGGGTTACTCAGCAGCATTCACATCCTCACCACCCTCAGCCTCTTGCACATGCTGGTTTATGATAGCAAAAGCAGCCCCTAGCATTATTTCTCTTCCTTTCATTTTCTAAACTTTCCCCATTTGTATACACCGGTGGTGCAGAGTTATTGGGAATAACAAGGGGGAAAGGTGTTTGCATAGTTTATAGTGGTGCGCTGGGCTGGGCTGCTGCCTGTGTGATTGGCTGTGTCTGATACATTTCACCTGTCAGCTCAGCTAGTTTTCCTTGATTACCTTCCTACTGCTGTTTTCCCTTCCCATTGCCTCCCTGTTTAGGCCCGTGTGCGTGCCGTGTAAACGGAGTGCTCAAATGTGCACACAGCTGCTTTTTCCTGGTTTAACTTCCTTTTTCTTCCTGTACAACCCAATGTGCGGCACGCACACCCGCTTACACTTTGTAAAGAGTGCTAGGCAGGTTTAGACATGCCCCTAGCTTAGCTGTGCTACATTAGGAGTAATCCCGAGCCACAGGTCTCCAATCCACTTACAGTATGCCTTCACACACCCCCATGATGCCATCTATATCCTAGTCTTGCACCCAGCTATTTATACTCTTACACTCTTGGGACCTACCTCACACCCTGGGGAAATCTGGGATTCACTAAACCTGCCCTCATTTGCATAGGATTGCCTGCTAATGTATAGTTACATGTCCTACACTGAGCCTCCCCCATCAGCAACCATTACTCACTGGCCAGGTTGTCTTCTGACTGCCATTGACTTGCATGGCAGAATACTGATTTTAGTTAGAATGCTTATTTTAGGTTTCTTTAATTAATTTCCACCCGATCCCATTTGTGTGTCGCTGCCCTATGCTTAACCAGGTGAGCTCGGCGAAAAGAAAATTAAACCTTGTTTATTTATTTTTTTTAATTTTGCAATGCCAATGTCCTTCTACTTGGACATTGGCATGCTTCCTCAATGATATGCAGCCTTTATTTAGAGCTGTCATAGCTCCATTTTGTAGATTGCAGAACTGTACACAGTTACTAACCGAGTACATTTCTGCAGACTGCACTCGTTCTGCAAGGACAGCTGCCAGCTTCCTGGATCACATATTATCCTAATTTGCATGATTTTCACCTGAAAAAGAGAGTAATTTGCATACAGGAGCTCAGTCTATGCAGGATTAGCCTTAGAGCTCACGTGTACTTCCTGGGAGCTCGTTCCTGGATCGCACGTCGGCCATATTGCCAAAAATAGCTCTTAAACTAATCCTGCACGCTATAAAGGGCTTTGTAAATCTGGGGTAGGTGTTTTGACCTTGATGTAGTGTGAAAAGGTATTCACAAATATTTATTTGTTAGAGGAAATGATGTCAAGTTATGTGTGATTTATTCAACCTATGAAATGCTGAATGTGTTTTTAAAAAGGAAATTTCATTGATTTATTCTGAAGAAGTCTTTTGACGAAAGCACTCTCAATAAATCTCTTATTTATTTTATTAAGTGCGTGGTGTGTGGTTCTGTTGTTGCCTTTCTGTGCATATTTTCCTAGTTTCATTGCTTGAATTTGGTGTTTTTTCAATGTTCCACTTTGTAAATGATGAAGCTGCATGTAGCAATGATAAATCAGAGAGTAAGGGTCAAAATACAGCAATGGGAAGAGGTCTGTGCAGTTAGGCTGAGTCAATTATCAACAGAATAATGGATGTATTATATATGGGAATCCTGTGACAAAATATAATTAGCAAGGAGATGCAGAGGTTGCTGCAAGTCTTGCTTCAGTCTAATTATTTGAAGAAAGTTTTTGTTAATATAAGAGAAATCAAAAGGAAGCTGATGATGTCAACAGTATTTTATTTATTTCCATGCCATAAGCTATCTGTTTTGTAGTGTTGTTATTGCTGAATGCAATTACTCCTGGTTGTTGCTTGAAATTATTATTAGCCTTGGTAATCTTGTCTGCTGAGTGTTCATAAGCATCAGAAACATAAGATGATGATGATATAATCAATAATAAGCTTATAAACTGACAAGAAATGCCTAACTGCCTAATTTACCCTTTAGGTATTGACAATTTTTTAGAGAGATGTAATGGCTACAAATCAAGGTCACTAGGGTAGTTGCAGCCATTTGTCTTGAAAAATCTACATATGCAAAGCTTATAGACATAATACTTGCAGGTGCAGGAAAAGAATCTGTTAACACTGGAACAAAATTCACATGCACTTCAGGGTGTAGATTTCCTCAGGTTGAAAAGGAAGGATGTGATAATGCTTTTGTTTTATAGATCAATGGTATGTTTTGCATCTGGAATAGAAGCTATTCAGCTCTACCTAATAATGCATAGTTATAGCCTATGGAAAGAAAATGCATTGCTAAATAACCAAAAAGGAAGAGGTATATTTACAGCAGTGCAAAATGCTCTAGTATTAGACTGAGAGCCAGAGCATGAAGCGAGAGAGTAACACATAAGGAGAAACTATAAGTAAAACTAAAATCTTTCATGGAAAGTCACAATAGAAAATGAAGAACAAATGCAAGTAAATATAAGTGTAATGTCTTGGTTTGGTGGAGTCCTAAGGAATAAAAAAAAGTTTATCTGTGTCATAATGCAGTAGAAAGGTAAGACAGATAAAGTGATTACTTCTTGGAAACATAAGTGCTTGCATCAATCAAATGTGTTGAAAGGAGAATGGCAAATGCTTTTTTTATTTGCAAAGGCAAGTAGTTTCCTTTTTTCTTGTTCTTTTTTTTATAAATATTTACTTAAGAATTTCTTTTTTGTAACAAATATTAACTTCTATGATGATTATAGCAAGGAGTCTGGGGTGCAGTCCCTTCCTGGGATCTAAGAGACTAGTCCCTGTATAATATAATGATTTTTGAAAAAAATGTCCATCCGTCATGACCCAGTCACAATATTTTGCATTTGAAGCAGAGCATTTGATATTTTCGATGCCTCTAGAAAACCAAATACAATGAGTGAAAGGGAAATGAAATGGAAAGGACTAAATGTCATACTTATACTAGGACAGAATAATGAAGTACAAATAAGTGGGCTGTAGGTACTAACCTTACCCTTCACAACATTGTTAACATTTCTTTTTTCATAGGTTCATAGGTTCATAGGTAGGTACTAGGCTATCGGCCCTAGGGCCCATACAAGCCTAGCCAAAAAATGTACCCTGGCTTTCGCCAACCAAGAAAATTATTTTCCTGTGCCCCTGTCGAGCAGAGCCACAGAGGTGATCCCCGGGGTAAATTTCCTATTTCCCATCCAGTCATCAAGATTTTTCTTGAAGAGTGCTAATGAGGAGCTCTGTTTGACACAGATAGGTAGTCTGTTCCAGAGTATGGGAAGTCTCTGGGACAGGAATCTATCCCTCCAGCATGTTCTGTTTATTGTGGTGACAAGGTTTAGGTCCCTAGAGCGTGTAGCTCGGAGGGATTGGGATTTCTTTAAGTGGAGCATGTCCAACAGCTCTGGGTTTGACATAGCTTTGTATGTTAGGCAGAGATCGCCCCTGAGTAGGTGATATGCGATGGAGTAAAGCTGTAGTTTTTTGAGACGGTCTGCATAGGGCATATGTTTGAGGCCAGTAATCCTCTTTGTGAGGTATTTCTGTGGTCTTTCCAGTTGTTGTAGATGTCTTGTGAGGTACATACCAAAAGGGGTGTTGTACTCTATAATGGGTCTAATGAGTAATGAGTAGAGGGGAACAATGACCTCTTTTTTCTGGATGGGAATCCTTTTGTGATGAGATGAGCCACGTAGAAGGATTTATTGACCACTGTGGCGATGTGATTATCAAAGGAGAGACTACTGTCCACCTGTGTCCCAAGGTCTCTTATCACATTTTCGGCATTAAGTAGACTACCAGCTATGTGGTAGTTCATGGGTACAGAGTTTTTACCAAAGGGGATGACAATACACTTTTTGGCATTGAGCTTCAGGCCATGGCTTTGACACCAGGTACCTGTCTCATTGAGGCCCTTTTGTAGTTTGTCCACATCGTTAGGAGTTTCGATTATGGCTCCTAGTTTGCAGTCATCTGCAAACTTTGTTAGCCAAAGAACTTCTGTATTGGCCTGCAGTTCAGAGAAGTAGACACAAAACAGGAGAGGACCCAGGACTGAACCCTGTGGTACTCCACTTGTCACTGGTCTGATGTCGGATTTGGAATCCGCTACTTTCACAGTGTGGGTTCTGTCTGTGAGCCAGTTGGCAACCCATCTTGTGACATAGGGATTTATACCTAGTTTAGTGAGCTTATCTATAATTCCAGAGTGGGGGATGGTGTTGAAAGTCTTGGCGAGATCTAGATAAGCTGTGTGAACCATTTTACCCTGATCTATGGCTTTGGTGACTGCTTCATTCAATGTAAATGACAAAAATCAGTCCATGCACATCATACTCTCAATAAATAAAAACACTAGCATGAATTTGGGTGGAAAACAGAAAATGATGCACGTTGAAAGCAATGATCAGCAAACTGACTATGTACCTCCTCTCAAATGCAACAGGAATGTTGCTGCTGTACATGGCAGCCATTATTGTGGTATACTTTGTGAATTAGGTAGAGAAATTACACTGGGATTCAGAGTCATGACACTCAGTAGTTATGCTGGTACTGCAGTCAGTGGTGACAAATAATGTATTCAGTCAATGTCATTTACCAAAACACTTTTCTGTTATCATTGTCAGAGGCTGATTAGAGGATGATAAGACATAATAATAGAAAGCAGAAAAATAGAACCTGATCTCTAGTAGTTAAAGTATATTGTGGACATCATAAGATGAACTCAGAGCACACAATGTTTGGACATATTTGGGAATTCATAAACCTCCACTTTCAAGAGTAAATTGGTATAAGTCCATTACAATGAACTGTGCAATGAAGAACTGTTGGGGGAGTCACATTCCAATTAATGACTGTTGGTTTAATGGGGAATATGTCAATGGACTGACAGCTTTTTAGCCAAAAGTAGATAGGTAGAAACAGCTTTTGCCAACAATGGAGTTTTCTTTCTTCTTTACTGTTGTGCAACATCAGAAGATGCATCTTTATGTTTGGGGGTGGAGGTTGCACTCCTACTAAAATAATTTGCATTTTAGTTCACTGAAAGTTATTTTAGCCATTTTTTTCAATGGATCAACACTTAGTTAAGGAACTGTCATTCCACTGACATGAATCCAGTTTAGTGGCTATACTCCTGTTTTAATTATGCAACAAGCTGTTACACAGTAAAGCAAAAATGAGCATTGCATTGAGATATACAAAGTTTTATCATAATCTATAAAGAGGGGAGTTGAGTAGCACAGCAAACAGATGCATGTCATAACATTCTGCAAAAAAAACAGGTGGAATGGAACTGCTAAGCAAATAGCTATTCACTCCAGCTTTACAGTCTGTTACCTCACTGGTGACTAGTGTCAGAAGTAAGGGCTCAACAATTCCTCAAGGTGCTTCCTTAGTGTCCAGCCTGCCAGCGTGCAGTCTGTTTACAATAGCAGATTGCACAGGTATATACAAGAAATCATCACACCATGAATAGCCAGATCTATGCATACTGGTTGCATAGCTAATATTTTTTCTAAGCACCGCATCCAGAGTACTACACTGTGCTTTGCATAACTGCAATACAGCACTGAGATGCTTGGAAGCTGCTGTAATGTTTTGGCTAGTCTGCTAAGCCAGAGCACTCCTTGGTGTAAATAGCAGATGGCTGTTTATACATCTGGTCTGTGATAGCACAGTATATAATATGTCTGACTTCTTTAGCAATGTCCCCTTAGATGACAATGTTAGTCTTTAATACAAGACAACAGACTAGTTCACACACACCAAACTAGTAACCAACATAAGTGTGCACAGTGAACAAAAGGACACCAAGGCAAAGAAAATTGTACAGCTCAAGTCCAGTTCTGTAAACAATTTTATTAATGTACTTTCAGCCTCATAGAAGGACTTCATCAGAAACAAAACAGGAAGTGACTCTTTGCATTTTATTTAAATAAAGTTATATAAATTGATGTTTGTCATTTAAACAAATAATGCACCACATATGGATCCAAAAACCTTCATCATAATATATAACTAATGAAACATTAATGGTAAACCAAAACTATATTATAGGCATGTAGAACACAATATTCAAAAGTATGCAAATATAAATGAAAATATAAATGTGCATAATCTAGTGGATTGTTTTTAATTAAGAGAAAAAGTGCTTGCTTATTTTGTTTGCAAAGAATACCTGAACAACATACATGTATGTTAAAAAAGTTCTTACTCTCTTAAAAAAAAAATTATTATATCAAATAAACTAAAAGCCATCAAATAAAATAAGTCAATATAAAACATAGTTTCAGTGTAAAAGTATTTATATCAAATATTAGTGCTTACAGACTTGCCCCTCCTAACTTAAGCACAGGGACAATGGATATATTTTCAGTCCTGAGGCAACAGTAGCATTCAGGTAATGACGCCACAGAAGGTTTTGATATTCTAATGATCTTCCCAGGGTTCTCTGTTGACATCTGGAATAACTTTATCTAAAATAGCAAAGTAAAATCCCTTGAAACTGACAAACTGCTGTGTATTTGTATAAGATATTATTAACATTACATTTTGAAATATCATAGTAACATTCATATACACTTTTCCTTAGTGTCTGTTTTTTCCAACATAAAAAGCGAGGCACACAGAACATTTTGCAATTTATACCACTCTTTGCGTAGCAGAATTACCCTTTTGTAAGGGTACAGGGTATTTGGGAACATTCATCAAAAGTAGAAATGGTTCCTCAAATATGTGTATACGTTGTCTGCAAGTCCCAAACTTTTTATCATCTATCATAGTTTTAGTAGTGTTAATGTTTGACAGATTCTCAAACAACGTTTTCCAAATTAGTATAACCACCTCACGAAGAAAAATGCCAAGGAATGTTATTAACCACAAACGTCAAGCCAGTAAGGTGCAATCCAAAATTTTCTTTAATAAAAAGAAGTCCATAAAACTTAATTTTCTCGCACCTCAGTTATATTAGCATTTAACAGAGTATACAATCAACAATTTCATCTCCCCCTCTTTTATAAACCCATTATACCACTTAATTATACAATAAAACAATTTAAAAATCAATCAATGACTAATCCAATCATTACAATTTTAAAGCAAACCTTTCCAAATACATTCCTGATTCAAGCCTCTAAGGCTCATTGTGTTAAACTTTAAAATCATTATAGTTTATTTTTTTCTTAATAAATATTTGACTTGTTCATTCATATGCACATTCATTTTACTTGTGGAAAGTGCAGTGTGGGTAAATATATAGTCAAGGATTTTACAAGTATAAATGGGATAATATTTCAAACAAGTGGAACATTTAATTGTTGTACAGAAAGAGTTATATATGGTCTGAAATGCTCATGTGACAAATTTTATGTGGTGGAAGCAAAAGGCAATTTTCTTTCAGGTTGAAGGAACATATAAGGGACATTAAAAAGAATAAACAAACTAGTCCTGTAGCAAGTCATTTTAATGAATGTCACAATGGGGATCCAAAAGGGCTACAAGCCACAGTGTTGAATAAGGTGGTAATGAATGTGTATATGAATGAACAACAAGTCAAATATTTATTAAGAAAAAAAAGAAACTATAATGATTTTAAAGTTTAACACAATGAGCCCCTAGATGCTTGAATCAGGAATGTATTTGGAAAAGTTTGCTTTAAAATTGTAATGCTTGGTTGATTCATTGATTGATTTTTAAATTGTTTTATTGTATAATTAAGTAGTATAATGGGTTTATAAAAGAGAGGGAGATGAAATTGTTGATTGTATACTTTGTTAAAGGCTAATATAGCCGAGGCTCAGAAAATTAAGTTTTGTGCACTTGTTTTTATTAAAGAAAAAATTGAATTGCACCTTACTGGCTTGACGTTTGTGGTTAACAAATTTTTCCAAATTGTTAGCCATTTTGTATAGAAAAGCAGGTTGTTCCCCTAGTTTGTTATATATCATTGGATCTGTGTTAAAAATACTCCACTTGTTTCTTATAAAAGATTTAATGTATCCAGTCCCAGTGTTGTATTGTAAATGTAGTTCTCTCTCAAAGTGCTTCCTGTCAGTTATACCAGAAGCACAGTGTCCAATGGGGAGATCAACCTCTACGTTAAACCTGCATAAACCCACACATCGGAGTGGTTTGTACTTGAGCCCCCATTGTGTGGTTATATTGTTACTAACATCTATTACCATATTTATAGGACTACCCCTAGCAAAAAACATAGATTCTAACTTGCTTTTTGTGGCACATTGGTTATGTGTTTGGCCCTTATTTGTCATAATATGCACTAACATGGATTCAAATCCCACCTCTGCATATATGACAAATGCAAAAATGGAATGGACTGATAGCTGTGTGCAAATGTACACTGCTGATGTTCATAGGTTCATAGATTCATAGGCAAGTACTAAGCTAGCTGCTCTTGTGGGCCAATTTAAGCCTAGATAATTTCTCTTTTTGTGCTCAAAATAACTTATCCCATTTGGTTAGAGACTGGTCTTACCCATTCCATGGTCAATAATTATATATTATCCCTAATAAGAATAACTTGGATCATACCATAGATAATTTGAAGGGACCTATACATAAGATAGCATTTAGGAGCTGCCTCTGTCCATTAGTAGTACAGGAAGCAGTCCTGGAGTAAATTTTCTGTTTCCAATCCATAGATCTATGTTGCGCTTGAAAATGCACAGGGATGTTTTATGTGGATGGGTAGTCTGTTCAATAGTAGTGGTACCCTCTATGAAATATACCTGTCCCTCCAAACAATTCTGTTGATGCTGCAGAAGAGGTTTAGATCCCAGACCAAGTATTTTGTATGCCATTTGACTTTCCGATGTGCAGTAAATCCATCAGTAATGGGCTGGTGGATGCCTGGCATACTAGACATAGTTCACCTCTCAGCAGACTGTAGGATACTGAGCATAGTGTTAGGACTTTGAGTCAGTCCACATATGACATGCTGTTTAGGTCATGTATCCTTTTAGTAAGGTATATCTATGGGTGTTTCAGTTGTTGCTAGCTTCTGGACAGATATATTCCAAAGAGGGCATTATAGTCAATGATTGATTTAATGAGGACTGAGTAAAGGGGGACAGTGACATCCCTAGTTCTAGAAACAATTCCTTTGTTTATAAGCTGCGCAATATAGAAGAACTTTCTTACAACAATAGACATATGTTGTCCAAATGTTAGGTCACTGTCCACATATGTTCCCAAATAATGGACAACTGGGTCAACTCTTAGGGGCATACTGTTAATGTGGTAGCTCCTTGGGGCAAATGACTTCCCTATGGATACAGTAATGCATTTTTTGGAATTTAGTTTCACACCATGAGTTTGGCACAAGTTATTTATTTGAGACAAACCTTCCTGCAGGATGGCTAAGCCATTTGTGGATTCAATGACTACTCTTAGCTTGCAGTCATCTCAAACTTATTCAGCCAGAGCCCTTTGGGATTGGTTTTACTTCAGAAAAGTAGATGCCAAACAGGAGAAGTCCCAGCACAGAAACCTGGGGCATTGCACTAGTGGCCAATCTCTTTGTAGAGGTAATATCCCTTATTTTGATTATCTGCATCCTATCTGTGAGCCAGATGGCAATCCACAGGGTGACATAGGGGTTTATTCCCAGTTTATTTAGATTTTCTGCTATGTGTATAATATATATATGTGACACTGAACTCACCAAAATATGTGACTTTCATGCATTCATGGAGTACAAGGCTGCTGACTCCCACCTTGCGGGTTGTAATGGTTGAGTTGGCTGCTAAGGTGATAAAAGCCACTTGGTAGCTATCAACAGTGTGAAGTTACTTTCAGAGAGTTTTGATGATGCATACATTATGATTTGCCAAATCAGATATGCAGACAGGATTTCATCTAGAAAGGGCAATGTAACTTTCATGATAACATTCAGCACTCCTTCTGCTGTCACAGCCAAACAGGCTTTAGGGCTCATAAAAGCAAACTATGGTAGCATTTAAAGTGTGCAAAAAGATTTAGGACTTGCACATTCAAGAAAAAGAATCAGTCAATGACTATGAACACACGTTGCTGGCAGAAGGCTTTGATGGAGTAGATATAGCAGCCATTAGTGACAAGTTAGCTGATTATAGAAGCATGTTATGGGACAGTGTGCACATTCAACAGTCAACTGGCTAGGCAGTGGCATAACTGGAATTGGCAATGGATAGGCATACAGCTATGCTATATATGTGGCAGGATGTTATACCTGTCCAGTTATGCAGATAAATGTTGACTGCCCTAGTCATGATCATGATTTCACACTAAGCTAATCGAAGGAAGTCAGAGGAAGGGCTCTGAGCTAACTAATCTGTGATATATAACATTAAGTATCCTGTTTTTTGTTTATTTCTGAGTTATTTATAGCACTTTTATTGTCTGCATATACTTTGCTAGCTAGTTTCACTGTTTGAGGTATTAACTAGAATTTTCTACAATTGTTAAGCATCTGGTTGGGTTTGTTTGTTCTGATTTCCTGCTACGAGTGCATCATATAACTTGTTTGCATTTAAAAGCATTCTCTAGAGTCTCCTTGATCCTTTATCTGTTTAAACACTTCTGCAGTTTTTTTTTCTACCTAAGTAGTCTTGGTAGTATAGCACTGTCCATATTCAGGCTTGTGTTTTGGGCCTAGTTGTTTGTTAGTAAAGGCTGTGTGTCTGAGCACATGTTTCAAGCCATCATAGTTAGCCAAAGCCAGTATAGCATTTCAGTGAGAGTGAATTGTTTGTGGTCATTGGCTGACTGGGACTGCCTGGACTATGCCTTGGAGTAAGCACCTCATTGGTTCTTTCAAGCTTTTTTTAAAGTTGTTTCAGGTTTCAACTTTGTTACTTAAAAAGTTAACTTGTGAGTCTTTCTGCCATTTCACACTGAGCTAATCAGAGGAAGTTGGAGGAAGGGCTCTGAGTTAACTAATCTGGGATATATAATATTAAATATCCTGTTTTTGCTTATTTCTGAGTTATTTATAGCACTTTTATTGTCTGCATATACTTTGCTAGCTAGTTTCACTGTGTGTGAGGTATTAACTAGAAGTTTCTACAAGTGTTAAGTATCTGGTTGGGTTTGTTCTGATTTCCTTCTAGAAGTGTAGCATATAACTTGTTTGCATTTAAAAACATCCTCTAAATTCTCCTTGATCCTTTATCTGTTTAAACACTTCTGCAGTTTTTTTCTACCTAAGTAGTCTTGGTTGTGTAGCATTGTCCATATTCAGGCTTGTGTTTTGGGCCTAGTTGTTAGTTAGTAGAGGCTGTGTGTCTGAGCACATGTTCCAGGCCATCATAGCTTAGCCAAAGCCTGTATAGCATTTAAGTGAGAGTGAATTGTTTGTGGTCATTGGCTGACTGGGGTTGCCTGCACTATGCCTTGGAGTAAGCACCTCATTGGTTCTTTCAAGCTTTTTTTTAAAGTTGTTTCAGGTTTCAGCTTTGTTACTTAAGAAGTTAACTTGTGAGTCTTTCTGCCATTTCACACTGAGCTAATCGGAGGAAGTCGGAGGAAGGGCTCTGAGCTAACTAATCTGTGATATATAACATTAAGTAAACTGTGTTTGCTTATTTCTGAGTTATTTATAGCACTTTTATTGTCTGCATATACTTTGCTAGCTAGTTTCACTGTGTGTGAGGTATTAACTAGAATTTTATACAATTGTGAAGCATCTGGTTGGGTTTGTTTGTTCTGATTTTTGTTTCCTACCCTCCCTCCCTATTGGTATCCTTGGTGGCTTTGCAGTTTCCCGCTCCTACTGTAAATTTGATCTGGGACACTCCTCCCAGTCTAGTGTTATTACCTCATTCTACCTAATCCAGGGAGAACATTTGAGAAGGCCAACACAGTTAGTTTCTGCTCCTCCTTTCCCCTTTCTACTTTACAAAAAAAAAAAACAAAATTCTAAGCTTGTTTCCTGCCATTCCTGTAAGTCGTCTAGTCCAGATACAGATTTGTTGTATCCAGGACTGTTTGTAAGCTTCTGAGCCCCCAAGCCTTTCTGTGTTGGAGGAAAGCCTTCTAGCTTAATTTTGTTACTTAGAACTAGCCAGTTTTCTAGTTTCAGCACTCAGATCTGTTTCTTTGAGCTCAGCACTTGTTCAAAACTCATTGTAAGCACTAAATAAGCTACAAATTACTACAGCACTCAACTTTCCTCCCTTGTCTAGAGGAAAACAGTTTTTAATACTTAATAAATAAGCACCTATCCAGGCATGTCTAACGGTCAGCTCCCTGTGTTTTCTCCTGTCTACCTGATGAATCTGGGCATCTTGGGGCAATGCGACAATTGCCTCATATACACAGAACCCTCTCCTCCTACCACCCAACACTACAACCTGAGAAAGATGCACTTATATAGCCAAACTGGAAGCAAAGCTCTCTTCACCCAAGACTGGACTAGACAGTCAAGAGGAGAAGGTAAACACTTGCATCACACCACACTCATCACATAGTCCCTCCAAACCTACACCACCAAAACACACACACATAGAAACACAAAACACACACCTACATTCACAGAGGCTCTCAAAAAAAAATCTACCCAAGCAATAGGGACCTCCAAAGCAGAAACACAAGCAATCTCCACCTGCCCCAACACAATCCAAATGACACATAGCCCATAAACTCAATGTGCCACTCAACCACACCCCATAAGGCATAACAACGTACCCAACACTCTAGTCATAGGTGACTATATAGTCAGGCACACTGATTTTCCAGTCACCAGGCTAAACAAGGAGAAAGCTACTGTCAGCTGCTTGTCAGGTGCCAGGATCCGCCAAATAACCCATGCACTCAGGTCACTCCACAACAAGTACAAATATGACTCTGTCATTGTCAAAGTTGGTGTGAATGACCTGAGACATACCACCATGGACTACATGAAAATAGACATGGAGGAGCTGTCCGATCTTGTAGCCCAGGCAGGTTTGACCCTAGCCCTGAGTAGCATCCTGCCATCACTCAGAATGATACCACAGTACAAGGGCAAAATTTGACTTCAACAATTAGCTAAGCTTCTGGTGTCATTCTAAGTGGATCCAGTGTATGTCTGCCAGGGATGACATGATCGACAAACCACTTTGCTAGAGATCACCTGCACCTGTCACCCTTGGTATTTCAGAAACTGGATAAGGCTCTTGCCACCCCTATAGTGCCTTTTTTAGGGAAGATTCAAATGACAAATTCACCACCTTAACAGGTACAAGCAAGCAAAATCTGAGGGTAAGGCTCCTTAATGCTAGAAGTCAAAACCTCAAAATGCACTCACTCGAGGCACTGCTTAAAATGGAGAACATCGACATCTGTGCAGTGACAGAGACCTGGTTCAAGGCTCCAGAGAGCACCCCTGCATTACCAGGCTATAATTCATACCACACCTTTCGGCCACTTAACCTGGACCGAAGCACTAAAGGTGGAGGTGTGTCCATATTCATTAAGGATATCCACACCTCCAGGCTAGTTGCTCAGCATAATGCATCCGAGATTATCCAAGTGCAACTAATTCTGGGCAAGAATGCAATCCAAATTGTAGCTTGCTACAGATCCCCCACCATGCCCCAGGATTCCCACTCCTCATTTCTTGATACACTGGAAAATATTAGAATACATCCTAACACCCTAATAATGGGCGATTTCAACTACCCCAACATTAACTGTGAAAACTACTCATGTACCAACTATTGTGCTCAACGTTTTCTGGAATTCATAAATTCCAGTGCCTTGGATCAACTTATCCACACCCCCACCAGGGGCAGCAATATCCTAAACCTGGTCATTACCAACATGGGCAATCTGTGTTTCACACCAGAAGTCAATTCCTTGTTGGTCAGATCCAACCATAAGCAAATCACCCTAGACAGCCACATCCCACCACCACTCCCCATTAGGGAAACCACCATAAAAAATTTTTCCAAAGCCACCTTCACGCTTCTTAAGACAGAAGTGGTAAACTTTACGACACCCATGCTGACGAAAAACAGAGGTACGACTGCTGAATCCTATACAACTGCACTTTATAAGCACTTACAGGAGTGCATGGATCGTGCAATCCCTAACAGAACCAAGATGCTATCCTCCAAAAAAAGGAAGCCAATCTGGCGGTCCCCTACCATAAGTAAACTCTACAACAGAAGAAAGAAACTGTTGCAAAAAAGAGTAAAATCTCATGATTGGAAGAACTCCGTGGTCAGCCTCAGTAAGAAGCCGAGATCCCTCATATAATCCTCCAAAGCTAGTTACGAAAACAAAATCGCCAATGATTCTAAAGACAACCACAAAGCATTCTATAGCTATGTCAACAATCTCAATGGCAACACTCAGATCTGCTCTGAGTTACAGCACAATGGCACTAAATATATAGAACCAAATGATATTGCCAACATCCTGGCAGATAGGTTCAGTGCTAATTTTACCCCTAAACCAATGGACCACAGAGATGAAGAAAAAACAATAAATATGAAAATCTCTGAGCACAGGATCCCAATAAAGGCAGACTCACTTGTAGTTCAAAGTCAAATCAAATTTAATCCACACAGTAAAACAAAAGTTACAAAAGGTTTAGCGCTTTCATTTCCTGACTGGAAACTTCTTCAGAACAATAAAATTACATACAGCTTTCTAATTTATAGTCAAATTAAAATCTATGTACGATTGTTTCATCCATAAGTTAATTGCTCTAATTGAAATACAAGTTAAAGTCATAGTGCAAGTGCAGGTTAATAGTGGCAAAGCATAGCTGAATTTCCTCAAAATCTTCCATATAATTCATCCTCTGCATACTAGATGTAAACATATAAATACTTAAAATAGTACCTAAAACAATATGGTCTGAATAAATATAATACAGTACAATATCTAACTAATGACTATTGTGAAATAAATAAATTCATATATAATATATAATGTAATAAATATAATTAAATATAATTAAATGTATTTGTTTTTTTAAATCCATAGTATATAAATATATATTGTATAATAATAATAATAATAATAATAATAATAATAATAATAGTAATAATAATAATAGTAATAATAATAATAATAATAATAATAATAATAATAATAATAATAATAATAAGTGCATGTGTGTACTTTGTGTATTATGTTTGCATTTGTATTTTATTTATTTTATTTTATTTTGTTTGCTCTGAGTTTTAAAGCTGATAACAGGGAGATGTGGTCATTCATCCCAGGTGAATTAGTTGCATCCACCCGCAACTGCCAAATTAATTCCCTGAAACACAACTTATTTTCCCAGTCACCCCCTCTACTGTCCTTAGGTAGCATCTCCAAAATCCAAAATTTAAAATTAGCATTTTTACAAACTGTGGTGTGTCTATAAAGTGCATTAGTTCCCTTTCTTCTATTAACGTAATACATATGTTCATATATTCTCTGACGAGGATGTCTTTCCGTTTTTCCCACATAATATACCCAACATGATGTACAGTATGCTAAATAAACTATTCCCTTAGTATAACAAGTATAATGTCCTTTTCCTTTTAGCTTAAGTAGGATGGTTGGTAAGAATAGGTCCCCCTTATTGGCTACAAATGTACATTGTGAGCATCTCCCACAACAAAAGGTTCCCTTTTTAATCATCTGGTCCCCATTCTCATTTCCAAACTTCTCATAAATATCTTTGAGATTGGAACCCCTTTTAAAACTGTACATCAAACGGTTATCAAATATTTCTAATCTACTGGGCATACTCCTGAACATATCCCATGTTTTGTCAATAGGCTTTTTCATTGTATTGGTACCTATATTGTATGTCATAACCAAAAAAGGCGTAGTTTTTTTCAATTTGATGGGTCCCATTGATTGTCTCAGTGTCATCTGATATTAAACCTTGGTTCACATTATTATATTCGGTATATAATAGGGGTATATATCTTGTACCCCATCCCTTTATCACCTCTTCCTTAATGGAATTTATTAGTGTATCAGGGTAGCCTATCCAAAAATAGTTGGTGTACGTATTCCAATTAATTTCATTCCAATTCAATTAATTTCAATATTCATTTTCCCCTGGAGAGCACTCTGCTTTGGCTTGTAGGCAGCTCCCCCCACCACACACACACACACACACACACACACACACACACACACACACACACACACACACACACACACACACACACACACACATCTTCCACTTTCTCTTATTCCCTTCTGTTAGCAAATAGTATCCATAACTGATCAATACTGTGTGTTTGTTAATTTAAACTATGACCACAGTAGCCTACTGATACAAGGTTATCCTGTTTTTCCACCTGAGAAATTAAGAAATGACTTACAGTTTCAGAGCAGTCCTTGGTCAATTGTGATTGTTTCTTAACACATACTTGTCTTTGCTTTGTGATTGTTTCCAGCCCCCTCATACGAGCAACTAACAGGGTCTGTACCCGCTTCACTCCCCACCCTGCCCCCTATTCCCTCCCACCCCCAGTGGTTCCACCTTTATTGCACTCAAACCCCTCCCATCTTTCCAATAGCCAACTACAGCTCTAACCCAACACTACCTCCTCCATCTTCCCTTTACTATCACACCTCCTCAACTAACATGTACAAGCATACCTTTCCTATGCTCACTGCATGCACTCTCCTTGCATATCTTACATCCTACCAAAGCTCCATCATTCCCCCACTCGACCACTACCACTGTACTACTACTCACACCACCACTCATGTCTCACCCACACTCAGCTCCCCTCCCACCAGCTCAAGAACCATCCCTATGCACCCCCACATATTCTACCAACTATACTACTCAAATATAAAGCATCCCTACAACTTAACATAGTAACCCTCCCACCATACCTATTACCCACAGAGCACAATCATAAAGTTTCCCTTATAAACAAACACATTCAAAAACTGAGAAAACTAATAATCTCATGCATATCAAAACTAGCCCTAAGTGGAGACATCCACCCCAGCCCTGGCCCTACCATCTCCAACCCCAATCCTCATAATCAGACTAGAAACCACAACTTCTCCCATATTACAGCCAATAGAAAGCCAAGTGACTTCCTTCTACTAAGCCTAAATATTAGAAGTATATCCAACAAAGTCCATGAACTCCATGCCACCATAGACTTGTACTCCCCAGATATAGTCATCCTGACAGAAACCTGGCTAAAACCTCACATTACCAGTGAGCAAATACTCCCTACAGGTTACGGCATACTAAGAGTAGACCGGCTAAACAAAAAAAGAGGTGGTGTAGCTATAATATTTAAACAGCATCTAAACATCCAGATTTTAAAATCATCAGCTCCACAAATAGGCAATGAAGAAATAATATATACCAACCTCAAAATTAACCAAAACAAAACCATCAACATAATTGGATGCTACTTCCCACCTGGCCAAAACATCCCTCCACTAGAAAACCTCCTCAGCTGGTGCACCCACCATCTCCCCCAAGAAACTATCATCTTAGGTGATTTCAATATTGACTGGCAATCCTGTTCTGGCAACAATCCAACCCATCATGTACACCTTCATGGCTTCACCCAACTAGTCCAGTCGCCAACAAGGATAAAGAAAAACTCCAGCAAGCACACTACCCTGGACTGGATACTAGTCAGTAAGAGCCCCCAGTCATATATAACAGGCTGCTTATCAGATAGCCTCAGTGATCACTCCCCAACATTCCTACTCAAAAAATACATCTACCAAGCTAAACCTGTCATCTACCGTCAAATATGTAAAAAACTAAACTTTAACCCACTCACATTCATCTCATCCCTCAAAGAATGTAACTGGCTTTTCTCCCTGGGCCTCCGCTGAAAATGGACCTACGTCCAGTCGGATACTCCCGGTCAACAAATTTAAAATAAATAAATAAATAAAATAAATAAAATCAACATAGACTGAAGTCATCCTTGCTACCCTGACAATTTGTCCTTTAATAATATTATTTTTCTGTAGGGGTGGGTGATTACTACTATAATGTAAATATGAGTTGGAAAAACAAGCCTTCCTAAAAATTCTTGATACATATTTTTTATTCAAAATCTCCTTCACTATACATACATCAAGACAGTGTGTCTCATCTGTATTAAATTCATAAGTGAACCTAAGAAATTCAGTAGATTTATTAAAAAACTCCATAACATTGCATATATCAACCTCTTCACCCTTCCAAACTATAAAAATATTGTCCAAGAAATGAAAATATTTCACAATATTAACCATAAATGGGGAGGTAAATACATAATGTAATTCCCAGTATAGCATAACTATGTTAGCATAAATGGGGACACAAGTTGCCACCATAGCCACCCCATCTTTTGTTGTGTCTTTCGGCTTTTCCCGGTTAGGGGTCGCCACAGCAGAACTCCGGTCCGCTAATGATTGGTAGTTGATTTTTACATGCCGAGTTACCAGCCCTGATGCACAACCTTCAGTGAAGGTATGCCCATTCATGCATGACTCCACACAGAAGATGCTCTAGCTGAGAATTGAACTGGACAGCGTCTTACTGTGAGGCGACAACGCTACCGCAGCACCACCACTGCCACCCCATCTAACTGGTGAAAAATATCTCCCTGAAAATAACTGTAATTGTTTTTAAGGACTAGCTCCATATTTTCCAACCCCAGCCTGAATTCATGTTTGTTAAGAAACTTAAAATCCGTTAACATATATTCGAGCCACTCCAAACCTGTGTTGTGTGGTATAACAGAAATAGGTCGTTAGTATCAATAGTGAGGAATGAGTACTGAGGTTCAACTTCTAATTGATTTATTTTCTTTAAAAGGTCCCATGAATCAATTAAAATATGTGGGTATAGTTTGTGAAAAGGTTTTAATTTTGTATCTACATAGACAGCTAATGGTTGGGTTTTGGAATCACCTGATG
Source organism: Protopterus annectens (assembly GCF_019279795.1). NCBI lineage: Eukaryota > Metazoa > Chordata > Ceratodontiformes > Protopteridae > Protopterus > Protopterus annectens. The sequence goes on along the minus strand of NC_056725.1, from coordinate 1,321,375,842 downwards.
CCACAATGGGTCTTAATGGTGGATTTTGGTTATCTTTATGCACCTTGAGGATGCCAAATATAATAGAAAGAACTGTTTTTTTAACCTTAAAATATCTATACAGTTTGTCGTCAATTAACTCCTGAAGCAAATTGTCCTCAATAATAAGGTCTATCTTTTTGTATGCTATATTAAGCTCATTTCTCGATATAATAGTGTAACATCCCTCTGTGTCCAAAATCTCCATCATTTTAGCAATGTATGACCAATTTTCCATTAAAACAACCCCACCACCTTTGTTGGGCTTCATAATCCTAATTTTAGGGTAATACTGTGTAATTTCGTCCAAAGTCACCCTTTCTTCTAAATTCAAGTTGGTGTAAGGGTATCTATTTTTGTTTTTGTAATAACTAGATTTTATTTCCTTTATTAACACCTTTTCAAAATTACTAATGTCATTATGTAGGGGGGCTTATATGTACTTCTCCTCACTAAATCACCACTTGGTCTAATAGACCAGCAGTCATGTGGGTCACTACGGAAACTAGAACCCCCAAATTTAATTTCCTGGTGAATAGTTTTACATCAAGAATAAACTCAGATAAATCAACATGTTTAGCAGGAACAAAGGTAAAACCTTTTTTAAATAATGACAAATGTATATCATCTATGCTGATGTCAGTGCAGTTATAAATAGAAAAATTGGTACTGTTCACTTTATTGGAAGCACAATGGTCTGTATTAATGTCACAATGAAGTGCCCCATACTGTTCCATATCCATATTATTGTTTGTAACCTCCAAATTCTCATTGCTGATGAAACTAATTAATATTGTGTCATTACTACTCAGTAATGTCTGTTCCCCTGATGCCTCTGAGGGTGTTTCCCCATAACTTGTGCATATGTTGGGTGTGCTGGCAAATTTCGGATCCTTTCGGATTTCCTGAGCCCCTCCTGTTCTGAAGGGACTTCATACTCACTATTCCCCTCATTGTAGGTATGTTCAAAACGATGAACATTCCCATTTTCCATTTGTGTTTCATTTCCCACTTATTAGTTATTACAAAAACAAAAACAGATACCCTTACACCAACTTGAATTTAGAAGAAAGGGCGACTTTGGACGAAATTACACAGTATTACCCTAAAATTAGGATTATGAAGCCCGACAAAGGTGGTGGGGTTGTTTTAATGGAAAATTGGTCATACATTGCTAAAATGATGGAGATTTTGGACACAGAGGGATGTTACACTATTACATCTGGAAATGAGCTTAATATAGCATATAAAAAGATAGACCTTATTATTGAGGACAATTTGCTTCAGGGGTTAAATAATGACAAACTGTATAGATATTTTAAGGTTGAAAAAACAGTTCTCTCTACTATATTTGGCATCCCCAAGGTGCATAAAGATAACCAAAATCCACCATTAAGACCCATTGTGGCATCAGGTGGTTCCAAAACCCAAACCATTAGCTGTCTATGTAGATACAAAATTAAAACCTTTTCACAAACTATACCCACATATTTTAATTGATTCCTTGGACCTTTTAAAGAAAATAAATCAAGTAGAATTTGAACATTAGTACTCATTCCTCACTATTGATGTTAAGGACCTATTTTCTGTTATACCACACAACACAGGTTTGGAGTGGTTCAAATATATGTTAACGGATTTTAAGTTTCTTAACAAACATGAATTCAAGCTGGTGTTGGAAAATATGGAGCTAGTCCTTAAAAACAATTACATTTATTTTCAGGGAGATATTTTTCACCAGTTAGATGGGGTGGCTATGGGGACAGCTTGTGCCGCCATTTATGCTAACATAGTTATGCTATACTGGGAATTACATTATGTATTTACCTCCACATTTATGGTTAATATTGTGAAATATTTTAGTTTCTTGGATGGTATTTTTATCGTTTGGAGGGGTACAGAGGTTGATATTCCCAATGTTTTGGAGTTTTTTAATAAATCTACTGAATTTCTTAGGTTCACTTCTTAATATAATAAAGATGAGACAAACTATCTTGATGTATGTATAGTGAAGGACATTTTGAATAAAAAATATGTATCAAGAATTTTTAGGAAGGCTTGTTTTTCCAACTCATATTTACATTATAGTAGTAATCACCCACCCCTACAATAAAATAATATTATTAAATGACAAATGGTCAGGGTAGCAAGGATGACTTCAGACTATGTTGATTTTAGAAATTAATTGGAATATGTACCCCAACTATTTTTGGAGAGAGGCTACCCTGATACACTAATAAATTCCATTAAGGAAGAGGTGATAAAGGGATGGGGTACAAGATTTATACCCCTATTAAATACCGAATATAATAATGTGAACCAAGATTTAATATTAGATGACACTGAGACAAACAATGGGACCCATCAAATAGAAAAAAACTACACCTTTTTTGGTTATGACATACAATATAGGTGCCAATACAATGAAAAAGGCTATTGACAAAACATGGGATATGTTCAGGAGTATGCCCAGTAGATTAGAAATATTTGATAAATGTTTGATGTAAAGTTTTAAAAGGGATTCCAATCTCAAAGATATTTTTGAGAAGTCTGGAAATGAGAATGGGGACCAGATGATTAAAAAGGGAACCTTTTGTTGTGGGAGATGCTCACAATGTACATTTGTAGCCAATAAGGGGGACCTATTCTTAACAACCATCCCACTTAAGCTAAAAGGAAAAGGACATTATACTTGTTATACTAAGGGAATAGTTTATTTAGCATACTGTACATCATGTTGGGTATATTATGTGGGAAAAACGGAAAGACATCTTCGTCAGAGAATATATGAACATATGTATTACGTTAATAGAAGAAAGGGAACTAATGCACTTTATAGACACACCACAGTTTGCAAAAATGCTAATTTTAAATTTTGGATTTTGGAGATGCTACCTAAGGACAGTAGAGGGGGTGATTGGGAAAATAAGTTTTGTTTCAGGGAATTAATTTGGCAGTTGCGGGTGGATGCAACTAATCCACCTGGGATGAATGACCACATCTCCCTGTTACCAGCTTTAAAACTCAGAGCAAACAAAATAAAATAAAATAAATAAAATACAAATACAAACATAATACACAAAGTACACACATGCACTTATTATTATTATTATTATTATTATTATACAATATATATTTATATACTATGGATTTAAAAAAACAAATACATTTAATTATATTTAATTATATTTATTACATTATATATTATATATGAATTTATTTATTTCACAATAGTCATTAGTTAGATATTGTACTGTATTATATTTATTCAGACCATATTGTTTTAGGTACTATTTTAAGTATGTTTATGTTTACATCTAGTATGCAGAGGATGAATTATATGGAAGATTTTGAGGAAATTCAGCTATGCTTTGCCACTATTAACCTGCACTTGCACTATGATTTTAACTTGTATTTCAATTAGAGCAATTAACTTATGGATGAACCAATCGTATTTTACATTGATTTTAATTTGACTATAAATTAGAAAGCTGTATGTAATTTTATTGTTCTGAAGAAGTTTCAAGTCAGGAAATGAAAGTGCTAAACCTTTTGTAACTTTTGTTTTACTGTGTGGATTAAATTTGATTCGACTACGAACTACAAGTGAGTCTGCCTTTATTGGGATCCTGAGCTCGGAGATTTTCATACTAATTTTGCCCCTGTCTTATCTCCTAAAGGGCCCATCTCTATACTGGAAGAATGCAAAGTTCCTGTAATCATGGCTGCACAGGTAAAAAACACACTCTCCAAAGCCAGGAACACAGAATCCATGGGACCTGACAATGTCCCAGGCTGCGTTCTACTTGAACTACAGAATGAACTGGCAGCCCACCTAAGTACCATGTTCAATCATAGCCTCACCTCAGGCTTTGTGCCCACTGAATGGCGCACAGCAATGGTTATCCCATGCCACAAAGGGGGAGCCATCATGGACCCTGGGAACTACCGCCCAATTAGCCTGACGAGCCTGGTCTGCAAGGTTATGGAACGTATCATCATGGAACTTATAAACAATGACATTGGTAATCTCCAACCTCTAGACCCTACCTAGTTCGGGTTTGCAAAAGGCAGATCATGTCTTCTAAACCTGATAGACTTCTTTGAAGTGGTCATCAAAGCAGTAGATGAGGGTAAGGTGGTTCACACAGCCTATCTAGATCTTGCCAAGGCTTTCGACACCATCCCCCACTCTGGTATTATAGATAAACTCACTAAACTAGTTATAAATCCCTATGTCAGAGAGACGGGTTGCCAACTGGCTCACTGACAGAACCCACAATGTGCAAGTAGCAGACTCTAAATTCAACTTCAGACCAGTGACAAGTGGAGTACTGCAGGGTTCAGTCCTAGGTCCTCTCCTGTTGGGTATCTACTTCTCTGAAGTACAGGCTAACACAGAAGGTCTTTGGCTAACAAAGTTCGCAGATGACTGCAAACTAGGAGCCATAATCAAAACTCCTAACGATGTGGACATCCTACAAAAGGACCTCACTGAGACAGATGCCTGGTGTCAAAGCCATGGCCTCAAGCTCAATGCCAAAAAGTGCATTGTCATCCCTTTTGGTAAAAACTCTGAACCCCATAGGCGGTAGTCTACTTAACACCAAAAGTGTGATAAGAGTCCTTGGGACACAGGTGGACACAGCCTCTCCTTTCATAATCACATCGCCACAGTAGTCAGGAAATCCTTCATCACAAAAGGTTTCTCATCCAGGAAAAAAGAGGTCATTGTTCCCCTCTACTCATCACTCATTAGACACATTATAGAGTACAACGCCCCTTTTGTTATGTACCTCACAAGACATCTACAACAACTGGAAAGGCCACAGAAATACCTCACAAAGAGGATTACCAGCCTCAAACAGATGCCCTATGCAGACCATCTCAAAAAACTCCAGCTTTACTCTGTCACATATCGCCTACTCACAGGCGATCTCTGCCTAACATACAAAGCTATGTCAAACCCAGAGCTGTTGGACATGCTCCACTTAAAGAAATCCCAATCCCTCCGAGCTACACACTCTAGGGACCTAAACTTTGTCACCACAATAAACAGAACATGCTGGAGGGATAGATTCCTGTCCCAGAGACTTCCCATACTCTGGAACAAACTACCAATCTATATCAAACAAAGCTCCTCATTAGCGCTCTTCAAGAAAAATCTTTATGATTGGAAGGGAGATAGGAAATTCACCCCAGGGATTACTTCTGTGGCTCTGCTTGACAGGAGCACAGGAAAATAATTTTCTTGGGTGGCAAAAGCCAGGGTACTATTTGGCTAGGCTTATATAGGCTCTAGGGCCAATAGCCTTGTTCCTACCTATGAACCTATGAACTCACAAGATCAAAATGCATACCACTCAACTGTCCAGATGTTTGCTGAAAGTCCATATTTAGCTTCATACTTTGGTCTGTTCTTCACAAAGTTACTGTTTTTTCATCAAATCATTAAGTATTAACACCACTGGATTTATTTTTTTATTTGCAAAACAAGAAAATACTCTAGATAGTAAATGTCCCGTTGAAAAATGATGAAATAAAACTAATCACAATAAAAATATAGACAATGGAACAAACCAAGGCACAAATGACCATGAAATAAAAAAGTAGAAACATTTAATCCAGGACAATAAAACAGAGGTAAGCCCTTTCACTAACAGCTTCTCCAGACCATGTAAAATCTGCCCCTTAATGCTCAAATAAATATAATCACCAAGCAAATCCAAGGATAGATAACATTAATTAGTGAGCTACTCTTAAAGCAATAAGACATTCTCAAACTCATTAATTCATAATTTCACTGCAGAATAATCAACATATATATAAAAATACACGTACAAATAATGTACATGTATATATATATATATATATATATATATATATATATATATATATATATATATACATATATTAAAAAATATGCATAAAAATACATATATAATAGATCATCTATTTCTAATACTTCTAGATTTTATAATAGATTTAAGGGAAGCTTTCTCATTTAGAACTTTGCCTTGGTCTACCCTTAACCTTATGATTCCTCTTACCTCCCTATTTTCCATAAATTTTCAGATCCCTCAAAAATGCACACTAATGCAAAATCTGTTACCCTTGCAACTGCCTAAGTTTTTAAATGCAAGTCTTAAAATCTGTCCCTGATTTTGGGCATTTGTCCTCCCATTAGTTTTGACTTTGCCCAGATTTTTTTGTGCTTAGAGGTTGAGGGGTGTATCACAGTATATACATTCCCATATAGAGTATCATGTGCAGCATATTCCAGGGGTATGTGGGTGGTCTGCTCATGCCATGGCATTCCCCAGTGCACAGAGATCACTCAGTATTCATCTGTCAGAGATTACGAGTGCATAAGGCATTGTACCATGCGCTCCATCAGGCAAAACACAGTCACATGACACGCCTGCACTAATGAGTAGAAGGCAAATAGCATGGACTCACTGTCAATGGCAGTTTACTAGATACTGCACATCATAATGATAACGCCATGTCAGGCAGCCCAAGTACATTATATATCACATTGTCAGTATGCAATCCACACACCAGCAACATAGTTAGCATACAGTTTCAGATTCCTTAACACTGCCAGTCTTCAATGGATATGTGGGATGTGGTATCCAAGCACATCTAAAAGGAAAGCACTAAAGGTGTTCTCAGTAGGATCCAGGCTGACAGACCTGGATGGAAATAATGATACCTTTGCTCTCAAATCCCACACAGTAAAAATGTGGGCAGTTGTTGTGAACTAGTTTGTCTGTGTGGGATGACAGTGTGCAGCTCTTGCCAGTTTGTGTGTGTTTCTGTGTTTATGTTTGTATGTGTGTGTTTCGGTTGAGGCAGCAGTGTGACAAGACACACATGTGAAGGACACATATGTACAAACCTAAACACAGACAGAGGCACAGAAAGATAAACAGACAGACACACACACACAAAACACACAAAGATAAATATACAAGGTTAAATATGCTGATAGAAACCTGCCTTATCCAAGTATCCTCCATATGACCATAACATGATCTGTTGTACTACGAAAGGAAATGATTACCTTGAGCAGCATGTTGTCATCTTACATATATTGCATCAGTCTGTCCTTGGTCAGCAACCTGTCATCTTTTTATGCAGTTTGTGGGATATCAGGACTATACTGTGTGATTTCTGGGGGTGGATACTGCAGTTCACTATTAAGGTGTCCAGGCAGCAGAAGATAGGCAATTGCAGAATAAGTGATGTTGTGAGTCTTTTTTTGAGCTGTGTTGTACATCCCCTCTAGCTGAGTTGCTTTTCTACTCACTTGCATGAGTAAGTATTTTGATAGTGGGGATACTGCAGCCCCTGCCTGGTGTCACTGTGGTGAGCACGTCTGTCAGATAGCATGTTTGGCATACACACTACATATGCTTCCATGATTGCTGCATGACACATCACAAGGACTGAGTTAATAACACACCTCTTAGAGCATACTAGAGTATCACCCATGCCAGATACTCATACTGCTACCTCTGTGCAAACTATAGCTTCTATGTTGTTTGGGGATTGGGGAATTTTGTGGTATAGCCACAATAACACATTTTTAGGGGAGTCATCTTGAAAATGATAAGTGATCCAGTACCTCTGTGAAGCTTACTGTGTGCATTATAGGAAAAATAATTGTACAGATGCAGCCAAATAGTCAGGACGTATTTCTTTGAAGAAGTTGATGAATCCAATAAATATAGTGGAGGTAAACATTTTCAAATCGTAATGGTCAAACTCTAGATCAGTGCCTTTGTACATAGCCATAATTTAGTCTATCAAGATTTGTTAAAGACTGAAAATGTAGTTCCAATATGGAGGCACACAGTTTGATTTGTAAAACAATGAAGTAGGTGCAAGAGGAATTCCATTATACATTATACTACTAATGTTGACTGACCCATTGCTATTGCATATTTTGCTCTGTAAACAAGGAAGTATCATAAATGAAATGGGAAATCTTTTACAACAGTTAGAAAAACAAAGAGAGAGGAAGTTAAATTATTTGGGGTGCAGCCTAGGCATTCAACATATTTCCATCCTTATGGAACATACCTCTCAACCTCTAAGCATTAAAAATCATAGCAGAAGGCCAGAAAGATTAGCATTTTTTTATTTTTCATAACAGGAGATCTTTATATACTAAGTCCTGTATAGGTAATGGTAGTGAACCTATATAGTCCTGTATAGCTAATGGTAGTGAACCTTTGTATAGGATTAGCACTAGTTTATTTACTTAGTAAGGTATGTTCTCACAAACAGGACTGACTTAATGATGAACATCATTAAAATGTAGGACAAACAAGGGAAAACCTAAGAGCCAAAAAAATAGCAGTGGAGATGTATGTTTTGGAGTACCCTGAGACATTTCCTGGAATCAATTTAATCCTTCTGGAATTCTAACTGATGCAAGGAAAATGATATTCTGTAACATTTCTTGCTGAAACATTACTTGTTCTAGTGCTCATTTTAGTAAATAAAATGTACAGTACATTATCTATTACAAATAACAAATTGTCTGGCAGTTAAGCATAGAAGACCAGTAATATGCACTACTAATGAGTATTGTCCTACAGTTCTGAGCTCGATTCCGTCAGTCTCCATTTGTGTTTTGTGTCATTCTAAGCAAGTCCCTTAAACAGACAGTGCTCCCACGGTAAGTAGAAAAGGTCTTTAGCTCATTTGGCTTAACTAGTTAACATATACATACAAATGAAATCAAAGCAAGTGGATCTTCAGGGAAAAGGATAAAGTATTAGATAGCTCTGTGACAAACATTATTCATCTTGTGTGCCATTCCCACTCATTCAGTGTAATCTCTTTGAGGAAAAGTACTGTTTGAGGAATAGTACATGGAATCGCTGGAATCCTCTTGACAAATCCATTTCGTGTCTGTGTCATTTCATTTATGCTTCATGTTCCAGTTGCATGTACAATAGCTACCTGCTCCACAGAACTATTTTACCTGACTTATATAAGGCAACAATAGGCCCACAGTAATGTAGGAGGAGCTACTCAACTCCAGAGATGTTTCTACTTCCTGAAACAGTGGGACACTATCAATAAAGTTAAGACACAGAGAGGAAATAGGATCATTTAATAGCCCCTGTAACATCTGTCCTTATTGTATTCAGTTCATATCATCAACAAGGTTAAGTTACACAGAGGAGTATGAGTGTATGTTATCCAGAGAAACAATTCTTCATACTGTATTCAGTCAGTTCTATCCTCAAAGGTAAGTTTTTCAGTGTGATTATTTTCAGCCACTGGTGCATTTCTTCTTATTCTATTTAGTTAGTACTATCAAAAAAGTTAGTTGTAAAGAGAGATGGTGATTCAGATGTTAGCCGCCATTGTATTTATCCTTCCTGTATTCATTTGCTACACCCAATAATGATAAGGGTTAGCTTACTGGTGGACAAAGGTTGACCTCTTGAACTTCAACTGCCCAAGCTTCAACTCATAGTCAGAGTTCCTCCACATGAAATCATAGTGGGTGAGTTGTGCCAAAAATGACTCCATTTTGGGGGGAATTTCTCCCTTCTTTGAGCTGGTGTGAACATGGAGTTGGTATATACAAGTTCAGGAGTCAAAGAGTATTTGCTCCCCACAAAATATATGCAGGGGAACTTCTCTCCTGCAAAAACACTTTAAAAAGTGTTTTTGGCAAAATGCTTATGGGGAATGTAGTTTGAGGATTCTAATTATCTGTGCAATTGCTTTCTTCCACTCAAAGTGGAAGCAAAGATATGTTACAGAAGGGTAGAGGGGGTTGTGACACTGCCAGCCCAGTTATCTGGAATTTTATGGATAATCATATGTCATTTGTGAATATTAATATGATTCATATGTTTGTCTTGCAAATTGTAAGATAACTATATGTTATGTGTATATTAAACTACTGGCGCAGAAATATGTGTAAAGTACTGAGCTAAAATGTAACTATAGTGTACCCTACTGGAAAAGAACAGAAATGTATATAAACTATATTCCTGTGAAAATGTATGTTTTAATAGTAGAAACTGGAACATACAGAGTTAACTTGCAAGGCTTCAAGAAAATAGGTTGGAATCAGAATGTTTTAAGATTGTATTACGTCTCAGTAAGCAGACCCAATCTGTAGAGCTAGAAGTTTTCCTATTGTCTTGAAACAGAAATAATTACTAGGTTTCAAATGTAAAAGTGTTTGTTTTACGTCCTCCAGTTCTGAGCAAACATCTGAGAGATATGTATTCTTCACACAGAAATTTAAAATTTTAAGTTTCTGTTAACCTGGGAACTGAAGGTAGGTGACAAAGAGTGATGTCATCTAGGCTAACCCAGCAGTAATATGTGATATTCATTTAAGAACTCTCTCAGAGAAGGAAAAGGGGCATTTAGTATCTTGTCTTGAACCTGGACACATCCCCTCATTAGCACTTGCCTTGCTACTAGTAAGTATCCAGGGTGCAGTAATCTCTCTTAGATATAAATAGGAATATAGTAAAGATTAGTTTAGATGTTTTCTGTATTTATTTGAGACTGTTCTGCAATGTTATTTTAAAATGTTTCTTGTGATTCTGAACTCTGCAGTTACTGCGTTGTTTGAGTATTGTCTTGTTATTTTATTATTTATTATTAAACATATTTATTTTATTTATTTCTTTATTTATTTTACATTTGTTAACCGGGAAAGTCCAACTGGATAAATATTCATTTTCAGTGGAGGCCTGGGGAGAAAAGCTCCAGAAATACATTTACATATATATATATATATATATATATATATATATATATATATATATATATATATATATATATATATATTAAACAAATACAATTAATAAGTATAATACTAACAGCTCAAATAGTAAAGAATATATACAAAGATAACAAGAGATATTAAGAGAAAAATTACATTAAGTTAGGAAGTAAGGAAAAAGAAGCAGCAAACTATGCGGGTAGAGATGTTAGTAGAAATGAGGAGAAAAAAGAAAAAAAGTATGTATATATATATATATATATATATATATATATAAGTAAGGAGCTGCTTAGAGAGGTATGCTGAGGGAGATTAACCGGGGCAAGTGCAGGTACATAACCAGTGGTTAGTAAAATAATGTTTTGCTGCAATTTTAAACTTTGTTAAAGAGGGTTCTAGGGTTAAGGCAGGAGAGAGTGAGTTCCAAGTTTTTGCTATGTAGTTGGAGAGTACTGAATCACCGGCATGATTGCAGGATTTAGAAGTCTTTAACATGAATTTGTCATTTGATCTCAATGGTCTGGTACTGGTGTGAGGGATAACTAAGGGTTGCATTCCTGCTACTTTGGTTGGTAAAGTATTCTATGGGCTAAAGTAAGCTGATTATAGAGAAGTAGACTGGGGCATTTCAGATTTTGGCAGTGATGTGTATGATAGGTAGATCCTACAGCGAATCTAGTGATATGGTTGTAGCAGGCGGTTAACTTATTTAGTTCAGTTTTTAAGAGGTTAGTGAGAATGAAGGAGGCATATAGGAGAGAGGAGAGTAGGTGGGTGCATGCTGTGTCAATTCTGGCTAAAGGGGTTAAGAAAAGTTTGCTTCTGTAGAGGGAGCCCAGATTTTTATTGGTATTTTTAATTATCTGGTTAACATGTAGGTCATATTTCAGATTGTTGTCAATTAGTACCCCAAGTAGTTTGGTGTGGCTATCAGGGGATATCATGGTACTGTTGTTGGATATGATACTGAAAGTGACCTGAGATGAATGACAGGTTGGGGAGAACAGCAATAGCTTGGTTATATTAGCATTTAGTAGAAGATGTCTGCTAGAAAACCAGTTTTCTACTAAGTTAAATGTTTTCTGGGTCAAGGACTGGAGTTCTGGAAGGGAATTGGCTGAGCATACCAGTATAGAGTCGTCTGCATATTGTATACATGTAGCTTCTGGGGTAGCTAACTGTAGATCATTAACAAAGATTGAGAATAGTAGAGGACCTAATATAGAACCTTGTGGAACTCCTAATGATATAGGTAGAAGGGTGGATAGTTTGTTTTTCCAGATCACTGCCTTATGTCTACCTTGGAGGTAATTTTGAAACCAGTTGATAGTCTGGTTGTGTAGGGAAAGTTTACAAAGAGAGAGTAATAGTTTGTTATGACTGACCATATCAAAAGCTTTATAAATGTCTATAAAGAGCAATGATGATATTTTGCCATTATTCCTATTCTGGTTGATGGAGTTAGTGAATGATAGCAATGCTGTTGTGATGCTATGATAAAGCAGTGTTGTGAGTGTGTGAGAAGTTTGTTCTGAATTAGGTAGTGCATGAGTTGGCTATGAATACACTTTTCCATAATTCTGGCTAATGGTGAGAGGATGGCTATAGGCCTATAATTGGATAACTCTAGAGAGTTTCCACTTTTATGGAGAGGTATGACATGTGATACCTTCCAAATGCTAGTTTCTGTGATTGTTCTATTTATTAAGATGGAGACAGAGATAGCAATAACATCAGCTGCCAGTTATAAGTATTCAGCTGGGAGCCGGTCAGCAGCCAGGGCAGTTGATTTAAGTTTAGTCAAGAACTTTCTAATGTAGCTGGTAGGGAATGGTTGTAATCTAAAGGTAATGTTGTCATTGATGACTATTAGATCCAGACCATCAATAGAGGTGTCTGTATGTTGTTTGGCAAGGGTGTGTATGGTGTCAGTAAAAATATTTATTGAAAGTGTCTGGTAGATCATCAGTTTTAGTTCCTTCTGGAGTGGAGGGGGTAGGTGTGGTAACTATACCAGGTCTTAGTATTTATTTATTCTTGCCCAAAACTTTTGTGGTTGATTTTGATGCTTGATTAGTAGGTTATGGAAATAGTCTATTTTGTCTTTTAGAATGGATCTATTTGTGTCATTCCTAAGTTGCCTGTAGTTGACCTGGTCTATAACAGATTTGGTGGTTCTCCATTTGGGCCAGGCTGAGTTTCTTTCTGAAATTCTTATTTTGGTATTTTTGGTAAGCCAAGGTGCTGGCTTAGGTTTGGATCTGGATGTATGTGGGGCTGCATGTGAGCTTAGGATGGAGAGAAAGGTAGAATTAAAGTAGTTTACAGCTTCATCTAGTGGCAGCTGGTGGAGTGGAGACCAGTTGCAACTAATTAGATCAGATTGGAAACTGAAGGGGTTGAATTTCTTTTTATTCCTGATTGTCTGATAAATGGGCTGATGGATCTTATTAGTTTTGGTATTTATGATAAAGATGGGGAGGTGATCACTTAAGTCATCTGGGAGGGTTCTGGAGATATAGTGATGAGGTTGTTGGTTAGTGAGTATCCAGTCTAGGACACTTCCATTGTTCTTATTTTTATTGAGTCTAGTGGGAGATTTTATTAGTTTGGAGAACCCATAAAAATTAATATGATTGGATGCTGATTGAGTGGAACACAGGTTCCAATCTATATTGAAATCCCCTAGAATAATAGTTTCTTGGGGATTAGAGTAAGATAGTCCACTGAGAATGGCTTCTAAGGTAGCTATATTATTGCCTGGGGGAATATATCCACAGACGATATTGATATGTTTCCTGTTATTCATTTTAATTTTGGTGGTTAAGATCTCTGCATTATTGTGTGAGGAAAGGTCATGGATTACTTTGGTCATGTCCAGGGTGTTTTTATATATAAGCGCTACCCCACCACCCTTTTTCAGTAAACAATCCGACATTAGAATGTTGCAGCCTGGAGGGAGAATTTCATTGTCTGCTATGGTTGTTTTTAACCAGGTTTCAGAAAGACCAAGAATGTCTGGGTTGTGTGTAGCTATAAGAGCATGTAAGTTGTGTAGTTTATTTTTTATGCTTCTAATGTTCAGATGAATGACTAAGAGATTTGATAAGGATTTATGCTGGAGGTGGGTGGGGATGGGGGAATAGTTGGTTCTGCAGGTGTTAATTAGTGGGCCTGGGTTAGGGTGAATGTCTCCATCCTTTAGTATTTTAGCCTGTATACTTGCAATTAGTTTGGTAAATTTAAGAAATAAGTATTGATAGTGTTTAGATTTGACAGAGATAGGTAACGATTTAGTTTTATTTGTGAGACTGATAAAAGGTTTCTTGTAAATTGAACTATTGAGGTTTAATTTATATGGGAGTGTGCAACATGGTAGGGTAGTTGTGGTACGGGCTTTAGGGTAGTCATACCTGAGGAGGTATATATCTTCATAGATGGTTTGGTAGTATGCACATAGTAGGATGGGGAGGAGTAAAAGTAGTGTTTGATGGAATAGAGGGAGTTGTGAGTTAGTGGTAGCATACATTTTTAAAGTAGAATAAGTCATTAGTGAGTAGGAGGGGTAAGGAGATAGGAGGTGGAGTTTGGGAAAGATAAAGTTAAGTTTGGGGATTGGTGGAAAAAGCAGTGGGAGTGGTTAGTTGGATAGAAATGTAGAGGTAGTGGGGGCAGGTGGAAATAGGGGGCAGGGTAGGGGAGTGGAGAGAGCCCAAGCGTATCGAGGGTGAATGGAGTGGGGAAAAGCCGAGGATGAAAACAGAGCCAGAAACAATCAATGTGTCATTCAACAACAGAGGACTAAAAGACAGCAGCACAATACAGTAACAGTGACAGAAAAAGGTCTGTCAACACTGATAAATTACTTGTAAGTAAGTTATATAAGATATAACTTAAAATGGACAAATGAGTTTTACTAGGGAAGGACTCAGTGGAGGTGGCAAGATTCCAGTAGCGTGCTTTCCCTACAAGTAAAAACTGTAAGAGCTCATTTAAATACAAGAGGAACACAAACCTGTACACTATAAATGGCTTTCTAGCAAGCCATTAAAGAATGAGGTAAATTTTGAAGTACAAACGAGCTGTCTGAAAATCTGTAGGGTGTAAGGCACTGTAGATGCTATTTCCTGAAGGTACTAACAGCATCAAGCTAAACAAAGTGTTAATGCCAGCTTGGAGGTAAAGCAGTAAGGGAGAGACAAATTGCCGGAAATAAAAGAAAGGCATAAAAAACAGATAAGCATTACAGTATTTAAAAAATATTCTATCATTCATTTCCGGTAACAGCAATAAAAAGACAATTGCAATACCAATCCTACAATAGTAGAGGACAGGTGAATAGAGATAATAATAGAAATAAACTGTACAATGTGCTATGCTGTGAGTGAAATAGAAGAACAGGGTTTAACAATAGTGTCCACTTGTAAAAATGAGATTAAACTAACACAGCTATAGCAATAATTAGTAGAGCACATTTTCTTATAAACAAAAATAAGCAAACACACATATGATAAACAGAGGCATTACTCTCTAATACAACCATAACTACTGATAGAACAAGTTGAGATAAATAATATCATAATATTACAGGATACAGCTAAACTATCACCGCTATAGCTTTAATTAGTAAAGCTCGTGTTCTATCACAGACATTAGACAAAGGCTCTACTCACTGATAAAACCCATAAATATGGATGGTACATATTGAGACAAATAATATCATGACATTATAGGATACAGCTAGTTGAAAACATTCACGTTTCAAAAAAACAAAAACAACTTACTAGGTGAGCATGCTACCAGAGACTCCACTGTAGTAGTATAAATTCAAAAACCGCGCCATTTGCAGTATGATCCTTTATCAACTATGATTAGCACTGACTGAAACAGATAGGATGAAGGTGGGGCAAGCTAACAAAATAGGTTAGCAGTACGACAGCCATATACAGCTGTCATATTATTAATGAGATAGAATGAGAAATAAGCAGAGTGATACTATGTGATTTCCCATGTATTTATACTGGTAAACACAGAAAAGAGAAAACAGATGGGAGAACAAACACAAATATAAAAGCCAAGGATGACCACGGAGCCAGAAACAATCAATGTGTCATTCAACAACAGAGGACTAAAAGACAGCAGCACAATACAGTAACAGTGACAGAAAAAAGTCTGTCAACACTGATAAATTACTTGTAAGTAAGTTATATTTTCAGATGTAACTTAAAATGGACAAACAAGTTTCACTAGGGAAGGACTGAGTGGAGGGAGGATTCCAATAGCGTGCTTTCCCTACAAGTAAAAACTTTAAGAGCTCATTTAAATACAAGGGAAACACAAACCCGTACACTATAAATGGCTTTCTAGCGAGCCATTAAAGAATGCCATAAACTTTGATGTACAAACGAGCTGTCTGAAGCTCTATAGGGTGTAAGGCACTGTAGATGCTATTTCCTGAAGGTACTAATGGCATCAAGCTAAACAAAGTGTTAATTCCAGCTTGGAGGTAAAGCAGTAAGGGAGAGACAAATTACTGATAAAACCCATAAATATGGATAGTACATATTGAGACAAATAATATCATAACATTATAGGATACAGCTAGTTGAAAACATTCACGTTTCAAAAAACAAAAACAACTTAAACCTTTCTTTGTGGCTGATATTTGTGAGACATATTTTAAGCTCTCAGAGTACTTGCCTATTTATTTGGTGACACTGTACAGGCCACTCCTAAAAATAGCCTTGGTCTTGGTCACACTTATCATTTTGATAATAGTAACACTACACAGTAGGTTTGGTCACCCTTTGTAAGGGCCTTTATAGTAGATGATAAGTAGGGGGTTGGTGGCAGTGATAACTACCTTATAGTCTGGGCAGAAGGGGGCATAGCTAGTAAACCTGTGCCAGCCTTCCCCAGGTGTGTGTGAGTGTGTGTGTGTGTATGTGTGTGTGTGTGTGTGTGTGTGTGTGTGTGTGTGTGTGTGTGTGTGTGTGTGTGTGTGTGTGTGTGTGTGTGTGCATGTGTGTGTGTGTGTTTGCATATAAATCAAATCTCAAAGTGTGTGTGTGTCAGCTACTTGGGCAGGGACACGAAGAACTGGTTGGACAGAGAGGGTGCTGGAGTTCTTGGCTTGATCCCTCAGCTGAACTCTTAACCCCATAGCTGTGCCAGTGGGGAGTCTTACTGGTGATCTGGAGAAAGGGGGAGAAACCAGACCCAGACTGACTGTGATCTCTGTGCTCTTAAGGGAAATTTTACTTTACTGTGCGTGTGAGTGTGTAGATGTCATCCTCCCAATGTGTACGTCCCTCACTGGTGCTAGTGGTGAGGATTGAAGCTCCTTGATTACTGGCCGGTGCAGGGGCATCACATGGGTCACATGCTGGAGTAGCATACATTCATTAATTAGGGAGCCAAACAGAGCATATGCTTTTGATGTGAATGAGGTAACTGCATCTAAGGACTATAGCTGGAGTGGATTCCTGTTTCTGTGAAAGCTAAAAACATCAAAAGCAACTGATTCATATAACAGATGCAGCTGCTGGAAATGCATATAACTATACTGAGAAAATGTTGGAAAGAAACAAAAATATTCAAAATGATATTTTTCATATGCAGGTAAATAACCTGTGCAGAGGATAAACATAACAAACATGAAGTAAGGTAATGGATGTTTTCATGAATGGACATTTACATGTGATAAGGTTGTTTCTTAAATTGACTACTGCAGATGAGAATGATGTGCATCTAAATAAATGTATATCCATGATGTAGTTGTACATAAAAATGTATTAGCAAGGTTTCTGTTTCATATGTAATCATTATGGGCAGGATTCACGAAGCCTCTTTATAAGAGTTACAAGGCTTACATGGAGGCTGCAGTTAAATGGTGTGACGTCAGCATGTCATGCATATGCATGAGGGCATGCTGAATCACACCTAAGGCCAACACAGTCCATGGAAGACAGTAGGGGGCGTGTCCATAGGCCGAGCCCTGCAAACGGACATGCCCCCAGAAGAGTAAAAGTCCCGAAAGTAAACCCCCACTACAGAGTCCGTGTAAATGTGAATAAACACAACACATGTCCCCACAGACTACGAACATAAAATGTAGAAATGAACATCTTATAATTTTTTTTTAAATTGTAAAGATGTTTGCCCATGAGTGCGCTCGTTTGCGCAGGCGTGCCCATAGCTTAGCCATAGTTAGCAGTCAGTGGAAAAGCATATAAGAACTACATATGCAAAGTAAGCCAAAAAGCAATAGCGTAGTGGTAGAGACGTTGGCTGAAAAGCAGGCAGTCATGGTTCGAGCCCCCACAACATCAACTTTTATTTTTAGTGAAATAAGCACAAAACAAGTCCCTGACATATATGTACACATATAAAATTATATTTTATGTAAAATGTAATGAAATGGGCCATGTATTTTGAAGAAATGTGAAATAATAAAAAAAAAATATGTCAGATGTGCCTATAGCTGAGCTACAGTCTAACAAGTTGAGTACATCTGCCTGTAGGTGAGCAGTGTTTTAACAGGTATAAAATGAGTGCCTGTAGGTGAGCAGTGGTTTAACAGGTATAAAATGAGTGCCCGTAGGTGAGCAGTGGTTTAACAGGTGTAAAATGAGTGCCTGTAGGTGAGCAGTGGTTTAACACGCTGAAACTGTGTGCCCATAGTTGAGCTAAGTGTAATATGCGTGCTGACAGCCAAATGACGCGTAAACCAGTGTAACCCGTTTGCGCGGAGCTGCGCGCCGTGCCAACAAGCTAACCGACGGGCAACGTTGAGCAAGCTGTAACAAAACTGCATTTACACAGACACACCTCCTAGCCTGTGTAGACAGTCATAAAATATAAAAAGCAGTGGCCAGGTTCAAACCCAGGATACCATGCACCATAGTCAAGGTACTGAACCACTAAGCCATGACAGTTGCACTTAGAAATGTAGTAATAGCATATATATAGGAATGAATAGAAAGAGGAGCATGACAAAGCAGGTTTTGTGAAGCTGATACGATTCCAAAATGGCCAATCACAGATAAGTGTGGGAAAACGGCACATATAAGCCCCATAGGCAGGAATACACAGCATAACCGATTGTAGAACCGACTTGCAGCCAGAATGTCAGGTGTAGGTGATGGTAGTTGCTTCCGAGCACAGAGGTGGGGCATTGAGGAGTCCAAATATATGGTTTGGCTCCTTGTCCACAATCATGAGGCCCAACTCATGCAGGGCCAGGTCCTGTGGGGAGCATATAGGGCTGAGGCGTGGGACCGGTTGGCTCATGATCTCACCAGTTCCACAGGGATACCAAGGACTGGTGAGCAGGTTCGTCACCACCATGCGGACCTGAAGAGATGCAAGCAGGACCAACTGAACCGTTGGATCCAGGAGGCCCGGCAAATGCCCAATGCCCCACAACTGAGTAAGTTACATGTAATTATTTATGTAAGAAATTAACCTAGCTGATATTATGGAGATGTGTATTCCAATATTACTTTATTTATATTACAGCCGCAGGTGTCTGTTCTGCGATCCGTAGAGCCTATGGCGATAGGCTGGCACGGTTGCGCCACCAGGCAGGTCAGTAATTCTCTCCCTGTAACTGTAAATAAATATAAAGTATGACAGTTAGCAAAAGAGTGCAGTGTAGTCACTAAGTAATAAAATGTGCAAGTAACAGTGTAAGTGGGTTTGCAAGTAGTGCTTGATTACAAAAGTGTGATGCAGCCTGTAATCCAAACATAAAAATGAAACAAGTCTGAAATAAAGATGTCCCACCTGTAATATAATAGTACATAACCTGCAGCAGGCTGAAAAGTACAGCTGCAGAAGCTGGGTAAAACACATGTGTGAAATATATCCCTGTTGAAATACAGAAACATGACAGAAGTGAGACTGTTGGAAAGGATTGTTATAACTACAGGTAAAACTTGTCAATAAAGCCTAGAATTAAGTACCATCCTGAATTGTAAAAATAAAACAAGTGAGAGAGTGTGAGAAAGAGTTATGAATCCACCAATAAAGTAGTAATAACTCCTGAATAAAGTATACTGCAGTCAGTACAGAATGAAATGAATGTGACAGGCAGAACCAAACAGTAACATGTGTTGAAAACGGTACCGCAGCTGGAATGTGTATCCCAAAATCTGGATATGTTGCTCTCAGTCTGCAATATGCAGATAGTATGGTTGTCTGAAATACCAAACATCCACAGTTGTCTATAGCTATATAAAGCAAATGTAGCAGGATGATGTAGCTGAACAGAGCCAGATATGAATGTGTATGAATAAAAATGAAAATGTATATTGATGTAGCAGTAACATTCCTATCACCAACTTGAAGTAGTTATCACATAGGAAACTGTAGGCAGAACTGTAGTGTGTATATATCTGCAGCTATTAGAAATGTACAGCATATGTATTGGTAATTGAAGTTGTTAATTAAATTTTCTTCACCCTACCCTATAACCACATATAATCCATTCCACGTGAAATTGGTATGTGCAATCACAATTAACACCCCTGGACATTTGTCCTGTTGGTTCATACATATTTGCATGTACGTTGATGCATCTGCCCTGTTCATACATCCAAACCTGATGGCCTGTTGCCATCAATCAACCCTGCATGTTGTTGGACTGTGTATTGCTGTTCAAAATATGCATGTGTTATGCTTGCTGTTCAATGGTTTGAATATCTGAGTGTTTGGTTAATGTGAATACTAATGCATGCTGTTACAACTAATTGTGAATGGTATTGTACGTTACTAACCCAAACTGTCATGACATAATGCAAAACATAGGACGACAGGGAAGGCGGGTTCCAGCGGACCCACCTCTCCCTCCTCAGCTGGCAAGTGCACCTGGCAGTAGTGCCAAGGCCGGACCCTCCTCTGGTGGCCCTGTGCCACCTGCGGGTGGAAGCGCTGCAGGGGATGGGGCTCATCCCCCCTCTGCAAGCGTGGCTGGAGGAGAACATCCACTCACCCTCCATAGTGTCCGGACTGTGGTGCATAGGGAGATCCGGCAAGCTGTGCTTGGGCCCCTACGCCAGCTTGAAGCACAGGTGGCACAACTAATGGGTGTGCCTGCTGCCCGGCCTACACAGCCCCCAGCACAGCCCCATCCTGGGCAGTGAAGGCACAGTGGCAACTGCCCATGGGTGGGGATATCAGTTCCACTGTTGCCATCTGTGGGCTCATGGGCTCTAGATATCCAAACATCCATCCCCGTCAATTGTGTAACCCCCCCCACATGTGTCATACACTGCCCCTGTATGCGTCTTGTTTGTCTTGTCTGTTAACCTACCCAACCTACCTCCCCAGCTATACCGACTTCCTGTACCTGACATACCACTCTCACCTGAAAAAAAAAAAAAAAGGGCACTCTGTACCCACAAAAAAATTATGCCCCATACATAGCTGCCCATTTCGCACACATGTCTGCTGGACATGGAAACTGTCAATTACAATTGGCTGTACAACAAGTATTATTGTTGTTCTTACACCTCTCTCAGGGGTGGAAGGTTTCAAATGTCACACCAAATTACAAACAAATGCACAGCTGTTGCTGATGAAGAAATGGGCAGCTATGGGCCTTACCTACATCCCTCCTGCAAAACCCGAGCTTGTTTCCCTACTGTCTTACCCTCTTTGTGACCCCTTTTTCACCACTTTCCTGTCTCCCCATTTTCATTTCTCTCAAAGAAAATAGCTGGTGTCTTAAGAGTAAGCACTGTTAAGCAGTTGTAAGCGGGTGTGCACGGAGCTGAACGCCAGTGCGCATGCGTGAGCTCTGCGCAAACCAGCGCTAACCCGGTTACAACTGCTTAAAAGTGCCTTAGTCACTCTGAATGACAAGGCCTGTAGTCTGCTCAAAAGCAAAATAAAATCCCACTGTCAGTCCTGAACCCAGGAAACAGTAGTCTGTATGACTTACCACTAAGCCATGACTGTTATATAAGAACATTCTGCTACAATAAATATATCATGCAACAGTAGAAATGAATGTAAAGGGAATATAGGATGTGTAGTACACAAAGCATGTCATGTATATTTACTGTCAAATGTAGTGGATTTCTATAATAGTAGTGTGTGAACATAAACAGCCATGCTAGTTGGTAGCTAGTAGGTAATAATGTCACTGTAGCACCTTGCAAGCCACACACACATACTCACAGCAGGATAATCCACTGCCTATACCCCACAACCTCTTACAGCAACACATCCAGACTAAGTAATAAAAAATGTGGAGCAAAGGCCCCAAAACAGGGACACATTCCAAATATTGCTCCAACAAACTTAGACAGTTGAGAGAGTAACAGGTTTTGCATTATGTTGGATGTTTGGAAGGGTATGAAGTCTGAAACTGAAATGTTTGTCACTATAGTCTGACTTGAGCCTAGAGTGATTTGACAGAAAAAGCTGTTTATGAGATATGGACCAAAATATGAGGCAAAAATGAGGACATCCTGCAAATATCTGTACAATTGAGAGGTCTGACACTGCCATATTTGAATAGTTAAGAGCCTAGACATAGCAACAGTGACTGAGTTACAGGGATGCCCCACAGACTCCCTGTGAAATGTACAAACAGTAGGCAGAAAGGTGTTGCAACCCATGCAATGGTAACTATGAAGTACTGAAAGTATGCACCACTTGCACATCGGAAATAGTGTAGTAATACATATGCTCATGCTAACCCACAGTCACAACTGCAGAATACCAGGCAATTTAATGGGTGTACCCCACTGATATGTACCATTCCATGAGGCAGATAAAAGATGCACCCGAGAGTCTCTGGGGCCTGCTCAGCAGCATACTCAAATACACTAATAGATGTCAAGGCCCACACCATGGCCAGACCACACTGCATGCAGTAACACCCTAGCAGATATAGCAAGCATTCCAAGGTGTGAATGTACATGGAAAATAGCAAAGCCACAGCAACACACTACAGTCAAGACACCTAGCAGGCATACAAGTAGTGAATGTAAATGGAAAATATTGAAGCCATAGCAACAAAGTGCAAGAACCACTGCTATATACCAGTTACACCACATGCCCCACAGGAAAGCACCCACACCCACATTAACAGTAGTAGTAGTCTTAGGTGTCAGTGTACATACACAATTAGTACAGGAAACTGGAGAAATGAACGGAGAAATGTTAATCTACAACACAGCCAGAAATATGAGGGAGATACTAACCTTTACACTCACAGAACAGTGTCCACAGCATACCAGCATGGTCCCTGCCATTAAACTCTGAAAGGGCTACGCCTATCTCACATACCTTTTTATAGCACTGTCCTGGAATCACAGTGAGAACTGCAATCAGTACACAACTGGCTGCATGCAATTAGCAAATGCTGGCTAACAATTGGTGCAGAGGCCATCACATGGACATATGCAGATACCTACAAAAGCATGCTGTACTCCCAGTCCACACATGAAATACTTTCATTGCACCCTCTGGAGGTAGGGAGAGAGAGAGAGAGAGAGAGAGAGAGAGAAATTAAAATATACACAAACAAAAACAGTCATCAAAACCCACTCGAAAGCTGACATCTGCCAATTGGAGCAGCAGCAGGACACTAAACCAAACGGCAACGCAAGCAGCCGTGACAAACACAGGTAATGTAAAGTAATACTTTAAAAGTCTATATACTGTGAACCCTCCATATGTGCCATTGGTCTGTATCCATATGTATATGAAGATGTGCATAGGGCAGGGGACATACAGCAACTATCAGTGAAGGCTGTACATACATATGTATGTGAGGGCATCTATGTGCACATATCAATGTAGGTTGAATGTAGGTTGTAGTGCAATGTACAAAGTAGGTTTCACAGTTATGTATGTTTAACAGTATGTTAGTGTGTGTATACAGTTTTGTAAACAAACATGTTGATATACCTATCTATCATATGGATACGTATGTATGTCAGTATATGTATGTCTGTATATGGTTTCCTATGAAACCATCGAATTTACACTACATTGAAAATGAGAAGATCGGGACTTCTAAATTGAAATTGCAAACCATCGAAAACGGAAATCGCCGACTTCCAAAGCGTCGAAAATGAAGGTAGGTGAAGTGTGCGTTAGTGTCGGAGCTTGGGCTAGGGGTGGGTAAGTGAGTTAGGGTTAGGGTGCAGGTAGGTGAAGTGTGCGATAGTGTCGGATCTTGGGCTAGGGGTGGGTAAGTGAGTTAGGGTTAGGGTGCAGGTAGGTGAAGTGTGCGATAGTGTCGGAGCTTGGGCTAGGGGTGGGTAAGTGAGTTAGGGTTAGGGTGCAGGTAGGTGAAGTGTGCGATAGTGTCGGACCTTAGGGTTAGGGTTTGGGTCAGGGCTAGTGTGTATGCTATGTAGTGTAGTATAACTGTATTTATAACTTCTCTCCTGTATGTTCTGCACTTTCCATGTAGTTGATGTTTTAAATGTCGACGATTTCTGTTTTCGCTGTTATGTACTTTCGATGGTCTAGTCTCGATGTAGTCATTCTCGATGTAGTGTAAATTCGATGGTTTCATAGGGAACCATATATATATATATATATATATATATATATATATATATATATATATATAATATGCATATATGTATATATATATAATATGCATATATGTATACATACATAGAGAGGGATGTAGGAATACATAGACAGATGTAGATAGATAGAATATGTAGAAACATATATATGTAATACACACATACAGAAATAGATATATGTAGATACATATACATAGACAGACAGATCTGACTATCTACAGATATGACTGCATATGACGATCTCACACTCCCCCTGTCCCACCCCCCTCTGTCACTCTCACCCCCTCTCTGTCACACTCCCCCCCCTCTCCATATCTATAGCAATATATGTACATCGATATATATATGTGTATATGTATACAGACATATATATATATATATATATATATATAGACATATATATATATATATATATATATATATATATATATACATATATACATATATATATATATATATATATATATATATATATATATGTATACATATATATATATATATATATATATATATATATATATATATATATATATATATATATATATATATATATATATATATAAAGAGAGAGAGAGAGAAGTATATATATTCTGAGTGAGGCATATGTGTACAGATGTATTGCAACAGGTGCATGGTGACAAAGGCATGGAGTGAACACCAGTGTCGAAACTGGAGTACCATACCCCATTTCAAATCACCTACACCAGTAACCACCAGATATGTGATTGGATGCCCACCACTGCATGTGTTAGGGGTGAACAGGGTCATAAATGTGTGCAATAGTCCCCCCAATGATAGTCACAGTGGCACACTATTCCTGGAATACCTGCACATGGTATGTGTCAGCAGACATGGTGTGTCAGCTATGGACATGTAGGTCAGTGTACCCCTCCACACCACACAATGGCTGCCACGGTATGTACCTCACATGACAGCTACAGATATGGAGAAGGACACAGTGACATGTACAACACTATGACAATGCAATCAAAAACATTACCAATGCACAGTGACTGACAACACCACAGAGTACACACATACTACCCACATAGAGGTTACCACTCCTGGATTTACATACTTAAGTCACACCCATGACAGATGTCCAACAACCATTGTAACACCTCACACCATCCACAACCTAAATGACTGCTGTGTGTCATCCTTGACACCGCAGTAGAGAGCACATGGCGGTGGTACGGGTTCCTACCCACAGATAAGACATACCCTGTAATAAACCACACAGCGTTAAGAAGCAAGACTCCCCATGAGTACATGTCACACATACCCCTGCTGAATGTTAGTCAGATAGGTAATATGCCATATGAGTCACCCTGTGTAACTGTTTGATAGGAGCAGGTATCATCACATCACATGTGTCACAATGGTCAGGGTAGCAGAACAGTATGCTGCTGTAGTCCCAGGGGCAATAGCATATTGTATTGTATTGTATTGTAATGTATTGTATTGTGTTGTATTGTACTGGTATGTAGAGGTGCCTCCTTCGTGGAGTGGAACCACTGCTGCTGTATGCCAGTGTACAGGTACATATCCTGTAGTCAGGCTAGTGTTACATAGCACTTCTATATGTGTGTTTAGCTCCTCTTGGAGTTCATGTAGCATGCAACTGGGGATACCATCAGGTCCCATTGATGCTGTGTTTTCTGCTTTTCTGAGGGCGGCTCTCACCTGGACATCTGTGATGATAGGGAGGTTACATTCAGCTGGGATAAGTATGTCTTAGTTTGGGGGAGAGGGAGGGGGGAAACTTGCACTGAACCTGTCTGACACAATGTTGACAATATCTGTGGGTTCAGTGAATTATTTGTTGTTGTGTACTAACTATGAGCATATTGGAGGGTTTCTGACCAGGTTTCTAACATAACTGAAGAAGGCCTTGTGGTAATCTGTAGTGTCCCTGGTGATTTCCCTCTCAAAGTTGACCATGGATGTTTGTATGAGAGAAAATAGCTCTTTACTAGTGCTGATCAGACATGCCTTCCCTTTATGGAATTATGCTCTGTCTTGCAGTAGCTTCCATCTTTTGTTATACAATCTGTCTATGGCTGGGGTCCACCAGACAGGATGCTTTCCCTTTGTGGAGAGTGTCTTGGTCTTATATGGGATTGCATGATCCATGCATTCTCGGAGATGTCCGTAGAAATCATTTGTGAAGGAGTCAGCATTGTGGGTTATGTCTTCCACTGGCCCAGTGGGCTTAAAGGATACCATCTCAGTGTTACGAAGTGTAAAGTTTGCATTTGAAAAGTTATTCACTGTAGTCGTTTGTGCTGGTGGTGGAGGTGGGATATGTATATCCAGGGCAATTAGTTTGTGGTCAGATCACAGTAGTTGATGATGTACCCCATACAGTACCTCGGTACAACCCCCCAGAGTGAGGAGGTGCTTTGGACCTGAATCAGTGTTCTGACTGCTGGGGTTTGGTAGTATGTCGTATGGAGTGTGCCAGGTACTGTTGCACAGTTGTTGGCTGAGCACTGATACCTGGCCATTTACATGTGTATCCACCAATAGACAGACAGATGCTATATATGAGATATGTTGTATCACAACAGTTGAGTAGCATGTGTAGTATGTGTGCCAAATGCTGCTGACATATTTTGCTGATATCATATTTCTTTTTGCAGGACCATGGCTCACCAGTGCAATCCAGCGTACTCTGCAGCTGAGGATGAGGAAATACACCAGAGCCTGGTGCGGGATTATGCAATACTCTTTTCCCGCACCAGCCAGAATCAGCAGGAGAGGGCTGCACTGTGGCAAGACCTGGCCGTCGGGTAAATGACATAGGCACACATAATAGGACATATGAGCAGGTACGACATCATTGCAGTGATTTAATCAGAAATGTCCATCAGCGTGCGTCAGATATCCACAGGCAACAGGTTGCCACAGGTGGTGGGGTGGCTACACATCCCCCACTCACCAGACTGGAGGGACTACTCATAAGTGTTGTGGCTCCAGCCCGCAAACAACAACAACAGCAGCAGACCTGCATTATGATGGAGGCTGGAACCACACAGCACCAAGACTACGAGCGTGCAGGTAATATGCCATATGTATAGTTGACTGTTATGTACACTGGTAGTTAATGCATGTGTGAGGTGTGTCCTTGGTTTGTAGCTGTCATCATAGTATTTAATGTGCAAGTGTGATATTCTCAATATCAGCAGCTGACCTGTGAAAGGCAACTGTTGTACTACTGACCTGTATCATACTCAGTAACAATGGCACAGTTGTGCCCACTGACATTAATTTCCTCACTTCTGCAGGTCCCTCCGGTGTAACAGCAATGCAGCCTATCCATGCTGGTGAGTGTGTATTAACAATACATTTAATAGTCTTGAAAGTAATAGCAATATTAGGCTCACTTAGTAGTGCTCTGTGTATGCATGCAGGTGTGTCTGTGTCTGAGTGTTGATATCTCGCATACTGAGTAGTGTGCATGTGTGCATGTGTGCATGTGTGCACCTGTGCATGTGTGCATGCGTGCATGTGTGCATGTGTGCACCTGTGCACCTGTGCATGTGTGCATGTGTGCATGTGTGCACTTGTGCATGTGTGCATGTGTGCACCTGTGCATGTGTGCATGTGTGCACCTGTGCATGTGTGCATGTGTGCATGTGTGCACCTGTGCATGTGTGCATGTGTGCATGTGTGCACCTGTGCACCTGTGCATGTGTGCATGTGTGCATGTGTGCATGTGTGCATGTGTGCATGTGTGCACCTGTGCATGTGTGCATGTGTGCATGTGTGCATTACTGGTAACATTGTGTAGACATTGTAAACTGTGTTTCCTGTTTACCTCCCACAGGTTCTGGTGCTGCTGTGGTGTCATGCAGCAGGGAACCTGAATCAGGTGCCACAGGTACTGATAATGATGACATCTGTGTAATGGCACAGGAAGGTGTGCCAGGGTCTGTCATTGGTCAGCCAATTGACAGTACACAGTTGTCAACCCCATCAATGCGCACAGTCATCCTGCCAATATACCCTTTGTCACCAATGTCCCTAGGTGATGGACAGGATACAGTGGGCATTGACCAGGGTAATGTGGTATCTGTGGCACATGCTTCCCCACACAGCAGCCATGGGCATGGCCCTGAGATGGTACCACACAGACAGATGTCCAGGGGTTCTCGTGGGAGCATCCGTGGGAGTACTGCCCCTGTCAGACGTGCCCACAGAGGTCTTACAACCTCAGCTTTGTTTCGGGCTGTCATGCAGGCACAGTCACGTATGGAACGGTACACCAGACAGGGTCTGAGGGAGCTGACAGCATGTCACACAGCCATGACTGACAGCATGCGTGACATTGCGGCTGCCATCCATAATTTCACCGATGCCATAGACAGATGTTGTGGGGACATATTAGATCAGTTCCACAACTACATGTCCATGAGCCAGGGCAATGGTGGAGGCGTCGACGTAGGCGTATGCCAGCAACAGCAGCAGCTGGCAGTTGTCGCGGACAACAACAGGGCCGCGGCCGCCTCCATAGTGCCAGCAGCAGCCCCAGCAATGCTGGGTCTGTGCTGTCATCAGACCGCCCGAGGAGACCACGTGCTCGTGGCTCTGGACAGGCCCAACAGGGATCTGTGTCCAGTCAATGAACACCTGCTTCTGATGACAGTACCCAGTCTGGATTGGTACTGGATATGGTCTGTAGCACCCCTGCAAGGCACAGGTACCATGTCCGTGGCCAGAGACACTGATCTGTATGACCTGGCAGGTACAGTCTGTGGCTGTCCACAAACACCGGTATATGGCAGCCATGAAGTGGAACTGTATGCATCCATACACACATGCGAATTGACAACACCTGGGGCTACCGCATACATGCACACACTGCATCAACATTGCCCCACCTTGTACTGCTGTCCCTCACCAACACACATACACATACATGTCAATTGGTGGTATCAGTGGCAGACTCAGGCATACCAAGTTCACACCCTGTGCATATGATGAAACTGTGCCACCTACTACAATCTGTAACATCAGTGCAGGTACAGGTTAACATGTTGCTGATGCACAGGGTGACTACATAGGCGTGTAGTAATAGTATCATGTTGTTAACAGTACTGTGTGCTGATATAATTGTGGGTATATCCCAGCATGCCTGATGCAGTAAGGGTATGATTGTCTTGTACTGTTTTCTACACCCATGGTAAGTACCATAGTGTATCATCTGCACATGTTTGCATACTGGTGGTAAGGATGTCAACAGAAGGCCACATACATAGGTAGCACAGGGGATAAGGTAATGAAAGTATTGATGCAATGATGGACATGTAAACTGCAAGTGGCATGTTGCCCACACTGGACTCTGCAATGCGGATGTTTGAGGATGTTGATATGTGTGCAGTACTACACGACTGGTACAGGACACACAGGAGCACCCTAGCACTGCAAGCTCACATCTCATACCATGCTAGACAGCCCCAACACACAAAACTAACTTTCACAGGAGGGAGAGTCCCCATAAATGACAGGGATACTGTGGTGGCAGGACAGGTAGCATACATCCTACTAAGTATGGAACCACTGAGTGAAGGCTCAGTGTCTGTTATTTGACATGTGTATTACTGCAGGTATGAGCACCTGGGTTTCCATCCGGTTATTGTACATCCTGACGGTACATGGTCTGTACACTTGTGTGCGTTGAGACTGGACCCTGGCCATCTGACCTGTGTATTTCCATGTACATGTGTATAGTGCCTGCATATTTGCACTGTTACCTACTGGAAGTGGTACAGCTTGTTTGTTGTACAATGGACTACATGCAGCCCTGCTTACTGTAGCTTTGTTTGCATGCATGTTTGCTTGCAGTTACCCTGGAACACTGATCCCACCTGCAATGCAGATTTACAGAGCTTCTGTGGACTCCTAGTGACATCTGCATTGCTTACTATATGTATGTCCATGTCTCACTTGACAGAACGTCACTGTTTGTCCTGTTCGCATGTACGTTGCCTGTGACACATTGCATATGACTTTCCTGGCATTTGACCACGTGAGCAGTCATATATGCCAGTGCTAACTAATCACAGGAACTACACCCTCACATACTCACCTTCTGTACCTTGTTCCCCATTGGCCCTATGTGCTGTTAATCACCATGGCAATCACAATACTATGGTAGCATGTGCAAAGGTCACTTGTCAGTCACCTCTATGGTACAGTTGTGGAATATGTGAGTCATGTGGCAATGTCACAGCTGCCACATGTATACAGTCAGCCCTCTCCCCTACACATGGATGTACAACACATGTATGAGATGCAACCACATAGCCAAACTGGGGACTAAGCACTCTGAACCCAGTACTGGCATAACCTGTCAGGTGGCATGAAATACTACAGTGACTACAATACCAGTCTGATGTAGACCTACACTGACAGCAATCCAAACACATGAAAACACTGGGGCATTCGTGGAGCCTCAGAATAGCATCCTGCCTGAGCAGCAGACACCTCTGCAGCTGGCACACAGGCATATGTTAAGCTGGAACACAGCATGTGCAACACATAACACACAAATCCTGTGTGCCAAACAGTCACAGCCTGTATGACTAGACAACACACCTGCTACAGTTATGTTAGGTACCTTTATTGTCCGGTACAGTGAGGTCCCGCTCACCAGGCTGGATAAGGTGGAGGTCACAGTGATATGCCCATGGGGCACTATGGTCCACCACATAACACAAGCATACAGGTCAGTCAGAGGCATGGACACATATGACTCAGTCATTGTCCATGCCACTATGGCTGACCTGTGATGTACCTCCCTGGACTACATGATAGGGAACATAGAAGGGCTCTCTGAGCATGTGGCACAAACTGGTATTACCCTGACCTTGGTTGGCATCATACCTTCACCAAGAATGCTGAAGTATTACTGAATGCTGATGAATTACTGTAGCAACAACACCCTAGCTGAAAGGTTCCTAGCATGTAGTCACTGCATTGCTATGGAACAACTTGTTACCACTCCCACAACAGGTGAAAACATGCAGCACCTATTCATCAACAACATGTAGACTATATGTCCCAGACCAGATGTGTATCCCTCGCTGCTAGGATGATACCATATACAACTCACACTGTATATACACATACCACATGCAGCACCCACACAGAAAGCCACAGTCATAATGTTATCCAGTGCAAATACCATGTATTCACATGTGGCAGGCGTCAGACATGGGAACTATTGAAAGTCACAGGTATATATGTGTATTTGGCACACACATACATCATCTGTGTGCATTGCCATTACTGGTTTAATCAATGTCATGCATTATTGTGAACAACAACCCACACACATGGGCATTCTGTGTGACAAAAACACACGTGGCATGTGTGGAATTCAAAGCCATAACTAACTGTGCTATGAGAGTAGTGAGAGATGCAGTAGCAGAGTGTGCTATTCGCATTACTGGGAGATTTGCCCTCTTCTGCTGTACTTGTAGGGTGCTGACATCATCTCTGTGTAGAGATTGGAATTTGCAGCAGCTGGTGTGTTGTACTGGTTTCCAAAAGGGTCAGTTCTCTGACACCCTACTTCCACCACCACCACCACACACACACACGTACTTGTAGGATTCAAACCCCTATCTAACTATGGTATGACACTCAAGACAGACACATTAGTGGAACGTGCTATTCGCATTACTGGAAGGTTTCCCTTCTCCTGCTTTACTTATAGGGTGCTGACATCATCAGTGTTTGGAAAGGGGAATGTGCATCCTGTAGTGTGTTCTGCTAGTTGCCAAAAGGGACATTTCTTTCACACAGAATTGCATACATACTAATCCCCCTCACTCAAACACACACTTGCCATTTGCAGGTTTCAAATCCCTACCTAACTATGTTATGACACTCAAGATGGATGCATTAGCGGAGCACGCTATTCACATTATTGGGAGGTTTCCCTTCTCCTGCCATACTTATAGGATGCTGACATCATCAGTGCTTGAAAAGGAGAATGTGCATCCTGTAGTGTGTTCTGCTAGTTGCCAAAAGGGACATTTCTCTCACACAGAATTGCACATACACTAACCCCCCCCCCTCACCAAACACACACACTGAGCATTTGCAGGATTCAAACCCCTACCTAACTATATTATGACACTTGAGGGAGACGCATTAGCAGAGCGCACTATCCAAATTATTGGGCATTTGTTCTGCACCTGCAGTATTTATAGGGTGCTGACATCATTATTTATACAGAGGTATGTACATCTATTACTACCTGTCAGGTGGGGGATAGCATATATATGCTTTTGCAGCCACCTACTTCAGGGTCAGATATGCACATCAGCACTGGCAGGTTATGTTTCATACCATGCTTCGTGACCACAGGACCTGTAACACACAGCACAAGCAGTTCAGACCACCCCTCCCACATCCGGGACACACACTTTGCTTCCCTGGGAACAGTGCCAAGATATGAAGGTGTTCACATACACCATGCCAGTTGTTAACGTCAGGTACAGGTATATTGTGTGTGGGAACTACTCAGGCCTCTACAACATTACCCTACAGCCACTACAATTTGTGAGTCCATGTGCTATGGCAAGACCACTCACCACAGCCACAAGGGGGAATACATATTGCACCTGACCATCTGCAACATGGGTACTCACTGTTCCACACCAGAGGTAGACCACCATTGTTGATATCTGACCATACCCACCTTTCCCTGGACATCCATATCCCATCCCCACCACCAGGCAAGGTTGTCACTGCAAACAAAGTGTATTTACCATAAGCAGACTTTGCACTTGTGAAGACTGGGGTGGAAGACTTCAAAGGACCCATGCTGGGTGAGTATACAGGCCACTCTGCATAATCCTTGACAATTGCATTCTATGAGCATGTGGAAGGTTTGCATTGATCATGCTATCCCAAATATACCCATGACTCCTCCACAACAGGACACCCTGTCAGGTGTACACCAGCCATATATGAGCTGTCCAACAGACGGAGTGAGCTAATACATTGCAGAGCAGTAGCCCACAGAGGGATGACATCTCTGAACAGTACTGGCATGACACTTCAATCCCTCATAATCATCACAACAATGTGTTGACAGTGAAATTGTCCAGACACTGCAGATAACGCTCCCCTCAGTCTGTTATTGATGCCCACTTACTGTTACAGGTCCTCACCAACCCTCTTCCAGCACACACCAACAACATGGATGTGGCATAGCAAATTCAACCCCTGGGATCTCCACTGTGTCCCTGCTTGAAGGAGGCACAGCACACTAGCCTCAAATGGTGCCTTATGTGACCTACTTTATAGTGGCACAGTAGCCTACTGTACTGGGGATGCAGACGCCAAGCACACTCTGGCTACGCTTTCATTCCCTAGGGCAAACAGCCTAGTATTAACCTCTACACCCATATGTTTAATAGTCAGATTCACAATATTTGTTGCTGATAGACTGTTTGCAGGTCTTTATTGCCATAGCATTCCCTGTTTCTATGAACAACTTGTGTATCTGTGGAAGATGTTTGAATATGAGAGGGATCCACTATATCACTTATGTCTCTGTAGTCATTTAACTGTGTGCACTGGGCAGATTGCTGTAATGTGGTTGGTTCCTGGAATAACACGTACAAATACCAGATATGTGTGGCCAACTGCTAAACTGAGATATGGCCTAAGTGTGTGAGCATGCCCAGTTCAGGCTTTCCATGGCATGTTGTCTGACATATGTCTCATTTATCAAAGTGTGCGAGCATGTCCAGTGTGAGCTTTCCATATGTTGAACTCTGCAGTCCACCACATTTGTGGATGAGTGTGAACTTCAACAATATCTCACGTTTATGGTTGTGTGTTGGGTGTCATGTTGTGTACTTACTGGCCAACTGCTTCATGTCTGAACACAACAGGGATTATACTGTGCCTGCAGGGTTTGCATGGGATACTTTGCATACAGTTGTCAACATCCTTTCATACTGACCTAACACTGTAGTACCATATAGTGTACTGGTTCAGTACTTTCACTGTGGTGGACAGTATCCTGGGCTTTTGTCCTATCACTGCTTTAAATTTTCATAGTGAGCACAACAGACTGTTTAGGGGCCAGTTGTGCACATATGACCATGTTGCATTATGTTCAGATATGGACTACTTAAACCAGGCTTGTCCAGCATTGGTAGTGTATTCCACAACATAGGTGGATATTGGCAAGCACTAGCGATGTGCCCTAGGCCATTTCTAATGCTAGTCAGAGAGTGTGTTTGTCCTTCGACACACATTGCAACTGGAGTTTGCCATGACATATGTCATGGTTAGTATACTGTGCCTCCGTCTACCCGTGACATACCAGTGATACCCAGGGTTAACCTACCATCTCCCATCCACTCATCAAGATTCCTCTTGAGGAGAGTCACTGGGTGACTCTCTGGCTAACCTGTACTGGGAGTTTACTCAAGAATGGGGGTGGCTTCTGTGTTATGGATCATTCAGTACAGCTTGTCCTATGTATGTCAGTGCTGGGGTTCAGGTCTCTCATGTGCATAGCTCACTGCCATTCAGATTGTACAAGGTGCAGCATGTTCATTGATTCCAGCTTGGACATGGCTTTATACGTCAGGCACAGCTTGCCTCTGGGTGGGCAGTATGGCAGTGTGTGGAGCTGCAGTGTGTTTAATCAGGCAATACATGGCATCTGTTCAAGCTCTTTGATACTCCTGGTGAGGTACCTTTGGGGTCTTTCCAGTTGATGGAGGTGTCTGCTGCGGTACATCCCACAGGGGCCATTGTAGTCAATTGTGATGCTGATGAAGGATGACTGCAGAGCCACAATGACCTCCCCTGATCTAGATCTGACTACCTTCATGATTAGGTGGGTATATGGTATGTTTCTGTAACCACTACAGCCACATGCTTCTCCAATGCAAGATATCTATCAACTTGTGTCCACAGGTCGCTTATTACATCTTAAGTACTTAATGGGTTAACACCTATGTGGTAATTGATGGGCACTTACTGTATATCCACAGGGGTTGACTATACACTTTTCTGCAATTAGCTTGCTGACATGGCTATGGCACCAGTTGTCTGTTTCTAATTGGCCCTTTTGTGGGATGCTTGTGTCAGCTGGAGGGTCAGATATGGTGGCCAGTTTGTAGTCCTCTGCAAACTTGTTCAGACACAGTCCTTCCATGTTGGCCTGTACCTATGGGACATATATACCAAACAAGGGAGGTCCCAGGACCAAGCCTTGTGGGATGCCAGTTGTATCTGGTTTTTGTAGTCTGACATGGCTGCAGCATTTCTGACCATGTCAGTTCTGTCCTTGGTCTGGTTTGCAACCCCTATACTGACATAGGGGTTTATATTTAAGCTGGTGAGCTTATCTATAATGAACACGTGGGGTATTGTATGGAAGCCTTTTGCAAGGTCCAGCTAGGCTGTGTGGACCACATTCCCCTCATCAATGACCTTAATGACTGTTTCAAATGAGTCAAACATGTTTAAGGGGCAGGATCTACACTTAAGAAAGCCACACTGGGTAGGGTCCAGTGTCAGTAGGTCCCCAATATCTTTATGTCTGAGGTACATGCTGATCCTTTCCATAGCTTTGCAGACCAAGCTTGTCAGCATTCTGGGGTGGTAGTTTGCAGTATCCATTCAGGCAACACCTTTGTGGAGAAGGACCACTGTTGTTGTACACTGCTCTTTGGGTACATATCCTGTGGTAAGACTGACATTGAGCAGTAGTGTTATTTGGCATTCCATTCTTCTTGGAGTCCATGTTGGACTCAACCCAGGACACCATCTCATACCATTGATGCTGTGTGTTTTGCTTTGAAAATGCTGGCTGTTACCTCAGCATCTGCAATGTCAGGGGGCCAGCACTCTGCTGGGATATATATTTTGCATTTTGGGGGGGGGGGTTGCACTGCACCTGTCAGGTTGGATGTTGGCAATATGTGTGTGTTTGGTATGTTGTTTGTAATATTTGAGTGATTCAGAGCATATCTGTGACTTCCCAACAAGGTTCCTACCATCAGTTAAGAAAGCCTTGTGATTATCCTTAGTGTCCTGTACAATTTGTATCTTCATAGGTTCATAGGTTCATACTAGGCTATCCACCCTAGGGCATTTATAAGCCTAGCCAGAGTGTGTGTGGCTTTCGCCACCCCTTGATATGTGGATATTATGGCCATTTATGATTTATTTTACTGTGCTTCTGTCTGAACGTGACACAGTGAAGACCCCCAGTGCACATCTACAATCATCCATCCACTTGGCAAGATTCCTGTTGAAGAGAGTCAGTGAGGGGCTCTGCCTAACATGGAGTGGGATTCCGTTCCAGGGTGTAGGGAGCCTCTGGGTTATTTATCTGTCCCTCCAGCACATCCTATTTCATTATGTGTTGAGGTTGACATCTCTCACTCTCACAGCTCCGATGGATTTGGGTTTTCTGGGGTGGAGCATGTCCATTACTCCTGTGTTGGACATGGCCTTGTACAACAGGCATGCAACGCCTCTGCGTAGGCAGTATGTGACTGCATACAGCTGGGGTGTCTACAGCCAGGCAGCATGTGACAAATATTTAGGACCCTTTATCCTCTTGGTGAGGTACCTTTGAGGTCTTTCTAACTGCTGCAGGTGTCGGGTAAGGTACATCCTAAATGAGGCATTGTACTAGATTATGGGTCTGATAAGAGAACAGTATAGGGGCACACTGACCTCTGTTGACGTAGATGTGAATCCTTTCATGATACGGTGTCCAGTATAGACAGTCTTCCTAGCCACATTGGCAATGTGAGTGTCACATGACAGGTTACTGTCCACTTGTATCCCTAGGTCCCTGATTACTCCTTCCATACATAATGGATTACCACCTATGTGGTAATTTGTGAGTACCTTGTTTGGTATTTGGTGAGACATTCATACTGTCCAGTGTCTTCAGGACGGCTGAATGGGGTTCCTGTGTATGAGAGTGTGGTCTGTAGTATGCTACAGACTGTACAGCAGTTTTGCCTATGGTTAGTTGCACATAGGTGGTCTCTGATGCTTCATGCATTGTCAGTTACCTCGACGTGTGGGTGTCTGTGCTGAATATGGATACTCCCCCTCCTTTTATGTTTTGGTCCAGGTTTTGGGGCCATAATGCATGATATGAGGTATAATCTGGTAGTGATGGTGTGCTGTCAGGAGCCTTGCTGCAGGTTGCTGTCACTGCATGGACATCGATGTTCTCCATACTGGGGAGGGCCTCGGGAGCATGCATGTTGAGGTTTACACATCTGGCATTGGGCAGCATTACCCTTATGTTTCTTTCCACTTATGTTTTCTAGGGAGGTGGGTTAGTCTTTCAACCTTGCCTACGAAAGGCTCTATGGAGGTGGCAAAAGCCTTATCCAATATCCAGACGCCCAGGGGTAACAGGTGCAAGCCATCCCTGGCACAGCAGCGTGGCTTGTCAAGCATGACATCCCAAGCAGACAGACATTGGATCCCCTTGGAATGACACCAGTAATTGTGCCACTTGTTAAAGCTGATCATTCTATGTTTGTACTGTGGCATCATTCTTGGTGAGAGTAGGATGCTGCACACGGTCAGTGTCATACCCCCTGGACTACATAATCAGAGAGCTCATCTATGTCCCTTTTCATGTAGTCCGAGGAGGTACATCTCAGGTCATTCACGCCAGCATGGACAATGACTGCATCATATTTCTACTTGCTTTGGGGTGACCTGCGTACTTGTGTCATGTGGCATATTGTAGCAGCCTACAGGCAGCTTACTGTACCCTTTCCCTTGTTCAGTCTGGTGAGCAGGACAGCAGTGTGTATGACTATGGAGTCACCTATTACAACTGTATCAGGCATGCTGTTTCTCCTTCTGGCCTGTGACTGTTTGGCACACCACCTTTGTGCACTATGTGTTGCATGTGCTATGTTTGGAGGTAGTGGTTGCTTGGGTGTCTGCTTTGGAGGCCTCTGTTGATGTGGTGTGTTTGTAATTAGGGCTTCCGGGAATGTTTTTCTGTGTTTATGTCTTTGGTTTGCAGTTGTGATAGGTTTATGTGTGACTGGGTTTGTGGTGTGTGTGGTTACCTTCTCCTCCTGACTAGTTTTGACAGTACTGAGTTGAGAGAGCTCAGCCTCCGGTTTGGATAAATGGTTGCATCTCTCACATATATTTGTATTTCTTGGGGGGAGGTGAGAGTTGTCTGTGTACATGGGACAGGTGTAACATTGCCTCAATATTCACAGATTCAACTTGTTGTAGCTGGCCTTAGTGGATTGTATGAGTGGACATATTTTATTGCCATACTACTGATCAGTGATTACTTCCCTTTTTATGTTTGCTCTATCATGTAGTAGCTTCCTCATTCTCTTGCATGGTTTGGTAATGGCTGGAGTCCACCATGCCAGGTGCCTGCGTGTATGGCATTGTGTCTTGGTTTTATTTGGGATTGCATAATCCATGCATTCCTGGCAGTGTTCATGGAATGCCTGTATAACAGGTTCTGAGGTGTGGCCCATATTTTGCACCTGCACAGGGCCTTTAATGGATTCCATATCAGTTTGGAGGAGTGCAACTTTTGCTTTACACATGTTTTTCACTGTGTTTTTTTGGCCAGGGACTGTGGTCAGGATGTGTATATCCAGTGTGATTACTCTATGGTCTGGTCTTACCAGTGAGGGATACACTTCTCATCTTGCCATCCAGTACCCATGTTGCTGATTATCACATCTAGTATGCTTACCCCTCTTGTGGGAGTGGTACATTGTTCCTGGGCATTTTGGTTTATGGATTCTAGGCACTTTTGTCCTACAGTGTTGGAACTAGAATAATGCTCCCAGTCTATGTTTGGGTATTTTCAGTCACCCAATATAATGTGGTTTGGAGGGCTTGATATATTCATGTATTCCAACATAGGCCAAGTGCAGTTCCTGGTATTAGGATGGCAGTCTGTAGCAGGCTATAAACTGGGAGGCAGTTTTAGCCACTGTTACTTGACTATGGCTAGTCCATGCTTCTTCTTGTTGTGGTACCAACATGGGGTGTGGTTATCCTTGACAATTATTGCTAGTCACCCTCCTTTTGTAGCTTGTTCCATGTCTTGAGGCTGTACAGCACAGTATGAGGTGTAACCTGGTAGTGTTAGGGTGCTGTTATGAGCCTTGACCCAGTTTACTGTTACAGGACAGATATTAACATTCTCCATACTGGGGGAGTTTAGACTGCATGTGTCTTGCTGTTTAGACTTCTGGCATGGTGTAGCATTACATCTAGGTTGTTATCCCTTGTGATACCTATGGAGGTGGGTTTGTGTTTTGAGCCTTACCTATTCAAGGCATGCTG
Organism: Protopterus annectens; assembly: GCF_019279795.1. Taxonomy (NCBI): domain Eukaryota; kingdom Metazoa; phylum Chordata; order Ceratodontiformes; family Protopteridae; genus Protopterus; species Protopterus annectens. Next base: position 1,321,336,131 of record NC_056725.1, on the reverse strand, counting down.
TGGGTAACAACAGCCTTTGCCAGTATCCATAAGGCCAGGACTGATAGGTGCACGCCACCCCTAGCAGGTGGAGCATCATGTCATGCTCAGCATGTCATCCCAGGCTGGCACACATTGGATCCCCTTTGACTAACAGCAATACTTCAGCCAATTATTGCAATTGATCATCTCATCGTCATATTGTGGCATCATGCTTGGTGAGGGTAGGATGTTAGTCAGGGTCATCAAGTTTGCATATATTACATGGTGTTACATTGCTTAACACATGGCATTCATGCCTCAGGTGGTGCTGCAAGGCTGCCTCTGTCGGATGCACATACTACACTCCCTGTACATGTTTGAGAGCAGGTTATGTCATTTTAGGCATCCCTGTTATTATATGAGTGAGTCATAGAGGGGTATCATTCCCAGGGTTCCTACTGAGCCAGTGTATGTGCTATGTGTTGCCTCTTTGCCAAGGCCAGGCCATACTGGACATGCCTCCTTCTGCCTACTGGGGCAGGCTCAGGTTGTTCCTCCTCCGAGTCACGCTCTGCCTGTGATGGCCTTGGCAATGGTGGGGGGCTGTATTGCCCGGCCCTATGCTGGTCCTGCTGCAGCTGTTTTCACAAGATCATATTATGTAGCATAGCACATACCATGACAATTTGGGTACATGTAGTTGGTGAGTACTGCAAGGCTCCACCAGATGTGTCCAGACACCGGAACCATGACTTGAGCAGCCCAAACACACGCTCTATTACATTACGTGTTTGTGCGTGTGCCTCATTATGGCGTTCCTATTCAGGTGTATGTGCGTTTCTGATGGGTGTCATCAGCCATGGCTCCAGTGCATAACCTGCATCCCCCACTAGGTGTCCATGTGGGATGTCCCCATTGGCAAATGTCTGGTATAGCTGCGTCAAATGCCAGATATGGGAATCATGGTAGCTCCCAGGGCAGCCAGCACACACATTCATTATTATGCCCTGGGCATCACACATGACCTGGCAGTTGATGGAGGGGAAGCCCTTGCGGTTGATGTAGGCCCTACCCCGCTCACCAGCTGGTGCTTTGATGCACATGTGCGTGCAGTCTATTGCACCCACTACCTCAGGGTATTCCGCTATTTGCTGGAAGAGATGCATATTGCTGGCCAATACCTCACGGGCATTGGGGAAATATACATGATCACCGACATGTGCTGACATGGCATCCAGGAACTGGTGCAGTACCCTGGAGGCTGATACCTGTGATATCCCCATCATATCACCAGTTGGTCTCTGGAAGGTACCTGTTGCTAGTATTCTTAAGCCAACACATACCTTGGTTTCCACTGGGATGGGTTCCCCTCTGTTGGTTCTGTGTGTGAGGCGTGGCCTGCACAGCTCAACAATTTGCTGCAGGAGGTCTCTGTCCACTCTATAGCGCTCCACTATCTCCAGCTCATGTAACCCGTGGTAGGTGACCCTGGGCCTGTACACTCTTCTCCGTCTCCTCACTGTGGGTTGTCTGGCACCATTTGCATTGTCACCACCCTCAGCAAGTCGCCTATGTCTCCTTATGACAGCTATAGCAGCCCCTAGCATTTCTGTTCTGAGTTCAGCTTTTTCAGTTTTCACTTCTAATAGCTTACTCCTGTCTTGCAGTGTCTCTTGAGAGAAACATCCTGCACTGATGTTTGCAGAGTTTAAATGCTTGGCTGGGCTACTATTCTGCCTGCGTAATTGCCTGCTTCTAATTGTTTTCACCTGCTAGCTCCAGCAGTATTCCCTGCTAGCTTCCTACTAATTCTGTTGCTTCCTTTTTCCTCTCTGTTTCCTCAGGGGGCAGCAACACGCATACCAGCAGAAGCACGCTCACAGTGGCTTACATGCACGCACACATGCTTACATGGTTTAGAATCTTCTTATTCGGGTTAAAACGCGTGCACACCAGCGCAAACAGTCTTACAAGTCTGCCAACAGGCTCCCACAGTCTCAGTCTGCCTTACACGCGTGCACACTGCCCTACTCGAACTCATGGCGCGCACACATGCGCATGCACGCCCAGCAAGAAACTTCGGTGTAAGCAACAGCGTACACCTTACATTTCTTGACTTTCCCATGCTTATCTTGTGGCACTCCTCTTTCCATGATATGTGTCTGACATCTGTCATGTAACACTGACCTCCAATGAACAGCATTTCTTTCTGCCATTCCCCCCTGTGATGTCACCTATCTCCTACTCTGTTCCTCCCCCTTATGTAACTCTTACACTACTCAGAATGTGCTCATTTGCTATGTGACAGTGGGATTCAGTATCCTAACACTCATTTACATCAGATTGCCTACTAATGCTTAGTTACATGTCTTAGACTCAGCTTCCCCCCTTAGCAACCACTAAACGGTGGCCATGTTGTTTTTGGTCTGCTGGTCCCTGCATTGTAAATCCATATATTGCATAAAACCCACATTTGTGGGTTTATAACCTTCATTTTTATGTTTTCTATAGCGCAGCCCATTTGCGCAGGGCTGCGCTGTGTTTAAAAAAAAAATATTTATTTCTCAATTTTGCATCGGGGTACCTTGTCAATGGCCACATATTTGGCCATTGGCATGCTGCCTGACACATATCCACCCTTTATTTGGAGCTGACATGGCTCCATTGTGTTGTTTGCAGAAACATACTCAGTTGTCAACTAAGTACATTTCTGCAGCTAAAACAGCTCTTACACAGGCTGGTTTGGGCTTTGTGGATCGCTAATCTACCTCATTTGCATGCCTTTTGGCTGCAAGTGAGGTGATTAGCATATCCACGCCCACTCCGTGTAAGAGACGTTTTAGCTGGTCTCTTACACGGAATTTCGGGCTGTTCCTGGATCGCGAGGGCTGCATGGAGTCTTACACTACTCTTAGACTCCGTGCAAGCCTTCATGAATCCTGCCCCACGTCTTTTATGTTAAGAATCATCATCATCATCTATGCCTACTCAGAGTTTATCTGCAATGGCAGATGAAAGAAATATTGTTTTATAAGGATGATGGCGAGTGGTTGTAGAAGTAAGTGAACAATTTTTTTTTTAAAAAGGAAGGACTATGAGCAAGACAGCTACAAGTTAACAAAGCTAATGCTATCAAACAGCAATAGCAGTGATGTGAGTCATACAATCATTCTGGAAGTTTAAACCAAATAAAATAATATCAGATTCTGAGGCTGCACATGGAGAAAAGATGAAGAGTAGGGAATTTGTACTGAATGAAATGGATGCATTATACAGAAGGAAAACAGGCAAAGGAGAATGGATGACATTGCTTTGTTTAAGAAAAACAGCAGTAAAACACTCAAGGTGAATGAAGAGAAATCAAACACATTTACAAATTGTGTGATGGTAGCTGTAAAGTAGAAATAACTAGAGTCTTCCCATATGCAGATCTCTGAAAAGATCAAATAAAATATACTATCTATACTGCCTTACAGTATGCAGAACTGACACATACCAATGGCATAGTCACACAAATACACACAGGATAAATCTCCCATAAGAATGGAATCCATTACACCTGTACTTAGAAACTGCCCCAGCAGAAGTTTCCTATAGAAAACAATTTACTTGGGAGTTCAGCTATTCTGAACTGGGCTCTGTGAGAAGTTTTCTTGTCCATTTTGTGTCTGTGTTTGGGAGTAGCTACTCATATTTACTGTAAAACAGTGATGTGTGCATGCATTTTTTTCTCTTTAAATTGTTGCTAGTTTCTGTACTCCTTATGTCAAAATGACAATATATTCCACTATTAGGTAATACAGTGCAAATGGCTTTGCCACCTGCAGATTTTTTTTTTAGTTCTACTGATATGTAGGAGCTTATGACCTTGTACCATCATTATCTTGCTGGCTTGTCATTTTTCAGGAGTTCAGAGAGATGGTCATGGGATTCCTTGCAATAGCTCTACCTTTTTCACATTCCACATTATCCTTGAATGCAGATGAAGCTGCACACAGGATGGTATAGTGATAGGCTGTTCTACTTCCTGTGTGACTATCTTGACCAGTTTGCCATAAACTTCTCAGTGTGCATGAGATTTATACACACATTTCTCAGAATCCAGTCAATCTCATCAAGTGCAGGAATAGATCACAGACAGGATATGTAAAAAAGACAATTTGAGTGCTCAAGGCTTGGATTAATTCTCACAGTACATGCTGTTGCCACTGAAATGCCTGAAAAGCAAGTGCCATTATATTTCTTGCTGTCTGAACATGCTGTATTGGATATACCTATGACAGCTGTGCTGTGGCATGACTGTACTCTGCAGACAGGGCAGTTGAGATCATGCCTATCAGACATTTCAGTATTGCTCTGCATGATATGAACATGAACATGAGTTTCATAAAACTGTCTAACATTTAGAAGGCTTCCATCTACAGTCTCTAACAACTGGCCCATAATACAGTGCGCTAACATAGCAACAGTACGCTGACTGTAGAAGCATGCATATTATGAAAATGAAGGTCTTGGCCTTAGAGGGTCAGTGGTATAGAAAAGATGTTTGCTTTCTTGTGTTGCATAGGAGCATTTTATTTATATATGTGAATATTTGCTTATTTCTCCTTTGTTGACTAAGGTATCCACCATTAGGTTAGCAACATCTTTTCAGGGGGACCACAGCTGGTATCCCCATTACTAGGAGAAATTTGGTTAGGGCCTTGTGATCTGTCCTTATTCTTTTCTATAGTTGCCGTGAGATATTTTGCATCTACCTGAGCTACCGCCAACTCTGTTAGATGGGACCTTGGTTTAACATCTCTTAGGCTTTTTCATACACATTTAGGAATTAGTAATAGGTGGGTTTGACCAAGTTAGTTTATATTCGTTATTTTTTCTTTACTCCAAAGACTGTAGTCCAGACCTATCTGTACTGCCAAAAGACAACACTCCTTCCTCAGCTTAAGAACCTTGCAGTCCAAATGAATAATACGACAAAAAATAAGACCAATACATTCAACATCCACAGTTTTAATAAAATGCAATGATGTTGAGTAACAAACTCTTTTTCAATGCACCTAGCTGTTCTGCATTGGCTTGTATGGGAAATTATGGCTATACTGTACCAAGGGTATGCAGTTTGTATTGCTTGTTTTCTGTGGTGTCAGCTAAAAATGAAAGCTTATAAGATGTAATACAAATGAGTTTATTGTTTGTTAATTAGAATAATGAGCTGATTGATAAGGACCCATCATGCTTGTGTTACAGTGTCTGTAATTATGATCCTACTCATATATGGAAGTGTCATACAACTGCAGAAATCAGAGTAGAATAAATATGCTGTCTAATTTAAGCACAACTGATACTTGCAATACCTATACTCTTCATTTTCATTTTTGCATCGAAATAACTATCCACTTAAGATCATACTAGTTGCTCACACAATATGTAATTGTTCTTTCATTGTTTTTATCATGGAAGTCCATTCCATCCTATCCACACACATTGATATTTCTAATGGAATGGAACCTAGCATGTTATTTACTTTTTATTGTCTTTTATTTCTAGAAAAAAAAATCAGCACTATAAGGCAGCATCTGTAATACTTCAGTGTAATAAGTATTTCACAGAGATGCCTTGCCAGCATAAACTAATAAAGTGTAATAAAGTCTTCCCAACTGGGAAACTAATTTCACAACACAGTTTAATTTCTTATGAGTTTCTTAACTGAACCAAGTCGATCCTTCTATCCCTTTATATGCTTTAAGGCTATCTTTGTAAGCAGTCAATATAAGTTAGAAACTGATTCTGGACAGGAAGGCAGTCTGTAGCAAGAGCATATGAATTGCTTTAACTAGACTATTGTTGCTATCTGCCTCAGGTTAGTAATGGTTCTGGAGTTATTTTTTAAATTTCACTTTGAGCTATACGCTTTACATATACTGGCATACACGTACATCCCCCCAACAAACAAGTACATGTGGAGACACACACACACACACACACACACACACACACACACACACACACACACACACACACACACACATTCATTTTCAGTGCAATTCTTTATTGCATTAAGTTGTGTGTCCACAGCTCATACCAACTGTATAAGCAATTCTACAACAACATCTACCCTTAGTTTTCTTTGTTTCATCATGAGCAATCTGGCAGAAATACTTACTAAATTTATTAAAATATTTGCAGTTACAAGCTTAATCTGTAAAGTTAGGATGCTCAGGGAGTATGCAGAAATCTTCAGTGAAGCATTAATATAGATGAACATAGTGAAAGACAAAAAAATTAGTAAGATAATAGCAAAGTACTTACTTAAAACATTACAATCAAATTCATTTTAAAGCATGTTTGAAATTTAAAATGCCTGAACAATTTTTCAGCTGTAGTGCAACTCTGTTCCAAGTATAGATATCTATACCTTATGTACCTGATTTCCATTTATGATTTCCTGTCCCTCCCTGTTTTTATATTCCCTTGATTCAGAACTATTTTTCATAAATTTATAATCACTTTATAGACACAGTGCTCCCTGTGGCAAGCATTAATTTGAACACTTTGCATGACTTCTTTGGCCAAATTCAGTGGCATTTACTTACGAGTAAACAAAGGCACTAGTAGGCTGAAGTAATAGCTCTCGGGGCACTACAAGTTAATGAGTAAATTAGGACTTAAAGGTATTCATCATGGCGGTATCTGTAGATCAAGCCTCCCAGTCCCTAATAGAGTACTGATAGAATCATAAAACTATGAGAGATAATCAGTAGTTTCCAAAGATCAGGTTTCTGTACAGTTATCAAGCTGGGAAACCTGACATAATTCATTATCATATTGTCTTCTTTAAATCCTGTGTTTGAAACAATGACCTTTACTCTATAGTATTACCATCAGACTGATGACATCATCCCCCTATGAATACGTTTTCTGTCAGCACCAGGTGATTTCCTAGTTAGGAATGTCTGAAGCAAACAGGAATAATAAAAGAAAATCTCCATTCAAAGTGTAAAAAAAGAGCCCTTGGGCTTTCTACAGGAAAATTCTTGTTCCATCAGGCTAAGCACTCCAAACATGGGATAATGTGTGCATTTTTTCACATTTCTCCTGCTTTTGATCTTTGTTTGAAATAATTTCTTTTTCTTGACAGCTACATATTTACCACACTATTCAGAGAAAATTTGCTTTTAAAGTTATCTCTCATTATGAAATGCAAGTTAGAACAGTACTTGGTTATTTCTCAGATATTTTGACAACTTAACTTAAAGTCTGAAATGATATCAAACATGTTTCTTTCAGTTAGCATTGATAAATCATTTTGCTGAGTTGACTTAAAAAGTAACAGGAAGATTTAGGGGAAAAAAAGGTTCCTATATTACTCCTGTTTCAGGAATTAGAAGTCTTTGGGTATCAGAAAGGAAAACTGTAAATACTAAAATTATCATACTGTGAACCAACTAATCATGACTCAGTCTTTCAGGCTACTGAATCCTGCAGTGAGTGCATTCATTGTTACTGTGACCTGGGGCACCATATTTTGTGATGTTCCATTACATCATCTCTGCTTTATGCACACGGTATCAGAATGTGATCATGCAGTCTAGACTGATGAGCAATGCAAAGTAAAGAAAGCCTTTTGGAAATGTTTAATATATATGTAAAAAAAAAAAAACAGACAGGCAAAGTTGTTCTAGTTCAATTCTATGAGTCTGGACTTTCAATGTATACCAGCACCAGCGGTAAGAGAGGTTTTGAGAATGTTTTTCTGGAAATGAAGCTTCTCAAAGTAGGAGATAGTTGTTAGAAATAAATAGGATGTATTCTTATTTGTGCAGCTGTAGCGAGAGATCCAGAAATGGGGCTAAATAAAACCAGATATAGTGCAACGGTTGAGCAAATTCTATGCCAACCTTAGCACAGGGAGTGCTACTTTTTTTGCCCTAATGCTCATTTTGTTGCAGCTCGAGAAAGTGCCATTGATATAAAATGTTTTAACTGTGATTAACTTTAAGGGAGATATTCATAGCTGCTTGCATAAATGTTATAGAGGTATTCCTAATGCTTATGAATGAGCATAGCAAAGGTGCAATTCATAGAGGCCATTTATGCCAATGTGCAAAATAATGAGATGCAAATGAGAAATGTTGTAAAGAGTAGTATGCTACTGAGGGAGTTTTGCAAGACATAAACTGACATCCCTGTGTTAAATGTGGTGCTTTGTCTTTGATATTGCAGATGGAATCTATGAGCTTTTTTGTCCAAGGACGCACAAGCACTTCCCTCACATACAAATGAATTATTTCCCCAGCAACCCTTTCATTAGTTTGTATTAAATATGCACAAGCACTAAATGACACAATAAATTATTTTGCCCAGTGATCACTTCAGCAGTCTGGCCATGTATGCACAACTCTTCCCTGGCACACAAATTAATTATTTCCCCTAGTGACCCTTTCAGTAACACTTCCTAGCATGCACAAGCACTAAAATGAAACATTCACCCAATCAGTCTCTTCAGTAACATGCCCCAGCATGCACAAGTACCAAAATGAAACATTCACCCAATCAACCCCTTCAGTAATATGCCCCAATATGCACAAGCATCAAAATGAAACATTTTTCCCAAATGACCCCTTTAGTAATATATCCAGGTATGCACAAGCACTAAAATGGAACACTTCCCCAAGTGACTCCATCAGTAAAATATCCAGGTATGCATAAGCACTGAAATGAAACATTTTTCCAAAAGACCCCTTCAGTAAAATGTCCAGGTATGCACAAACATCAAAATAAAACAATCCCCAAAGTGACCCCTCTAGTCAAAATGTCCAAGTATACAGAAACACCAACTCAGCTCCCCTCGCATCTCCGTATTCTTACTGAAACCTGTTGCTTTCTGTTGTAACTTTAGGGCTAGATAAATGAGTTCATTATAGATTCATATGTATGAATCATACTCATGCATATATATGTAAAGCCCCTTAACAGCATAATAGCTGTCCACCTATCTCTTATGCGTTAATCATGTTATGCATTTCCAATAGGGGGTGTGTTCACAAAAAATCCTCTGCATTTTTGTAGTCATTCTGACAGTCCAGGATTTGCATAACCTCTAAGCACCACTCTGCAGATCACCGCTAGAAAAATGCAAAGCCCTGGACTATGAATACTGCTTTAAATGTTAGGGTGTAAAATCAAACATCAAACAGACAGAAAATGAAAACTAGTGGACTGTTGCTAATTGTACTGGCATAACTGGCAAAAATATACAATTGCTCAGATCTATAATCTTGGATTCTGTAATCTTAGCTGTTTTCCTCAAGATTAAATCATAACAGAGGGAATAGCTTTTCAGTGCAAATAATTAACCACAGTGACAGGGCAGAAAAAAACAGTTCATAAGATATGGGCTGATGACTAAATATTAAGAAGCTTTGACCTAGAGTGCAATCTGTACACTTTAGAGTTTTCATCCAAATATTCAGATTTCATCTGTATTTGGAAAGTGACAGATCTATTGTGCTATGACTTTTCATCCAAATATTCAGATGTCATCTGTATTTGGAAAGTGACAGATCATTTGTGCTATAAAGCCATTTTTTTAACCACTGTTTATTTTTACCTTTTGCTGTGTGCTATAGATGCTGTAAACAGACTCAGAAATTCCTTTTTCTTAAAATAATGACTGCAGGTCTTTTTAAGGCATGAAGTAAATCTTTAACAGTATGCAAACACTACTGAGCTCCATTTTCTAACTCTCTTACCCAGCCATGGCATATTACTTAAACTTTCACTGGACAGTGTAGGGTGGGGTGGTGAAGCACCAGCTGATGAACTTATACCCATTAATAATTGCATTCCACTGAAATAGGTCAAATGTAGCAAAATTGCTACTGCTAGTGGGTATTGTATCAAGTGCTGGGCAACTATGCAAAGGTGGGGGGAGACTGGATGGTAATTAATATGTCACTTATTTTCTGCAATGTAGAAAATGTGAGCAAACAGCTTTCACCTAGTTTCGGAACTGCAGATCAATTCTGGCAGCACAAGTTCCATGTAAGGCAATACTTTATGGTTAACCAGACAGTAAACAAGGATTTCCTGGATGGAAACAAGAAAAACATCAGCCAGTAACCACTTCAGCCTTTGTCCATCGTGTTTGTTTCCTTCTTTAGTTAATAATATTTTAATGTTTAAATACAGGATGCTGAGTACCATATCTGTGTACTACTGTTACAGCCATTTGTTCAGACTGAATCGGATTACATTATATCTTTGCATTCTCTCTGAAGCCAGGTGATTCCCTGCTATGGTATCCCTTCCTTTCTTCACATACAGACAGCTTCCTTTGCTCTGAGTCATACATCACAGATTCAGCTTTGTTTTTTTGTTTTTCTTGGCAATGATGTGATTTTATACCACTGACATTAACCCAGACTCTGCAGGATGTCTGCAAACATCACTGTTAAAGAATTCAGTGAGTATACTTCACTCATCTTTGATGGAAAAAAACAGGAATCCAACAGGAATTCTAACAGTCAGCATGTTAATTTTTGACAAGATACATGATACTACACTTTCGTATTCAGAAGGCTAGTTGAATACCAGCAAACACAACTTCAAAATAATCATAACTGCCATGTCATAGCATGTAAAGTAGGCAGAAGCAAACATGCAGACAAAGAAGAAAAACATACACTTTAAAAGGTTACGTAGCAGAATTTCACTAAAATGTTGTTATATAAAAAACATTTCACAAGAATAAATAGAAGGGTTCATAAACAGCTAAGAAAGATCTGTTATGCCTGCTCATCTCATTAAACCCTCACATTACTGCAGCTTTGTTACAATAACTCATAAAGGACAACTCAGTTAAGCACATTCTTGTACTGCGAGCACCTGAGTTGGTCAACTTAAGATGAAATGCAACACTAATAAAATGAGTTAGGCAGGATGAAAGTCCTGCTTAACCCCCTCCCCCCGAATTTCATGATTACTACTCTAAAGCCATTGCATATCTGACAAAGACCAGTCACCGATATGCAGCATAACGAATGGCTCCACTTTTTCCAAGGTACTTGGCCAGGGATCATCCACAACTTGTTATCATTTGAATATTATGATCTTTGCCACTGTGAAGTAAATGAGTTGTTATGCTCAGGCAACTGTGACTTCACCTTGGTTGGTATGAACATGTAACTGCAACCTGTCAAGTGAAAAAATCCAGCAAATAGAAATTATTTTTATCTTGTATGCCATCTGCAGCCACTACATGCATGAAAAGTTCATGGCCATTTAATTTGGTTAAATTAAAAAAAATGAAGAAAATGAAATTTAAAAGAGAAATAATGGAATCTATGTTTTCTGTGTGCTTGAATATTGATTGAAGTGTGCAGTTACCCATCATTCTTTTCTTTTCTTTTATATCAGAGCACCTTGATTATCCTCAAGCCCTCTACCTTCACCCTGTTGATCCATTTGTTCCCAGTGAGTTGAGAGTCATCACATGATCAGAACATACAGCTCATTCATTCTGTGGTCAGTCTAATAACCTATTGGCCCATTTATTTGTCTCTCAGGCAAGTGCTGGTTGTGGAGGCAGGTTGCCAGTCTGATGGGAGCAGTCCCCATTTAGCAATGTTTCCTGCTCATCAGACAGTTAGTGGCCATGCTAAGTGCCAGTGCTCTAGAGAATTCCTTGAATCTATGCCCTTTCCTGGACTTCTTTGTTTTACGGGGAGTCATTTTGCTTTTTAAGAAAGAGATGTTGCTGTTCTTAAGGGAGGGGAATAGTGATGAAGCAGCAAATGCAAATGGAAATAGTCTGGAGTATATTATTTCATATTTGGAAGCTGAGATGAAACTAGGAAAACTATACTCCACCTGGGAGAACAGGATTTGTTTACTGATGTCAGACCTGGTGACAGAAGGAAAGAAAAGGAGAGTTTTTTTTTTTTTGCCCCGAATAGTAAGAAACTTTTTTGGATGTGTTTTTTTCTAAATTATATTGAATGTGGAGGGACTGATCAAACCAGATGCTAAAGTACTTGAATGAGATTGTGGTTTCTATGATGATGTTCTTTTAAACTGTAAATTGAAAAGTGGGTTTGGCAATTGGAGAGACTACAAGGAGTTCCAAAAAGCACTGATTTTGTTTTTGAGGGGTTCATAAGAATGTGGTATCAGATTAGTCAGTAATGAAGTTGCCGTGGTTCATATTGTAGGTTACACTGATTTATCCCTCTATACTACAGGAATGTGACTAGTCAGCCAGCATGTTCTAACTTCCATACAATGGATATATTAAACCTCAAGAATAAGGGAAATACAATGGAGAGTCAAAAAAGTCATTCGAATACTTCTGTACTTCATCAAATATGATCGATGTTTGTAGCCTGTGTGGAGTCCGAGTTTGCATGCTGTCAAGTGTTTTAAATATTTCTTTTTTTTTTTGCCTTTCACCAGGTTCTCCAGTCCCCTTCCACTCCCCCTCCCCCCAAACAAGTTGGTTGACTGGTTCTCTGTACTGTCTATATGTATCCATTTTCAGTTATCCTTGCACCCTGGGCCATTGTTTGAATGGTCTTTGAATGTCCAGTTCACTTACCTGTTTAGCAAATAATTTAATTAGATTAAATTTTAACTAAAAGCAGAAGTAGTGCACATCATTTTGTCTTGCGCCGACCATTCTGCGTAGAGATGGCACAGCAGCACCACATGCATATTAATAAAGGCGCACTGCCGCAACGTCTACAAGCATAGGGAACGTGTGTGAGTGCAGGGGGCGTGTCTAAGCGCTGCACGGAGGTGTGAACATGTTGGCTGCAGACCGCAACCTAAAATGCTGATTAGTACAGCCTGCCTCTAATAGTAATCACTCCTGTCAGTGTCTGTGGATACTGAAATGTATGCAAAGCATACAAGACAGCTTCCTGAACACCCAAAATAAAAAGTAAACACAAAGGCACGTAGCTGAATATTGAGCCCCCCGTCCCTTGAACAAATAACATTTAAAACCCCGTGCCTGTATTCCATTGTAGTGTTGATTGTTATACTAAGTGGAAGCGAAATGCAGCATATTTGCATGCCGCTGCCCTTTGCTAAGCCTAGCCCAATGGTTAGGGTTACCACCTGTCCCACTTTGTGAGAGACAGTCCCTCTCTGGGCAGTCGTGTCCTTAGCACAAATATTAAAAATGGCAAATGTCCTGCGATTGTAGGACATAATTATGTCCCATATTTTATGTAATAGTTCCATAAAATAGTTAATTCTGTATCTAAAATACCTAAATGTTACAAGAAACAGAATAAGCAACTAAACCGCTAAAAGAATAAGCTGTCAGTTAGGCATAAAAGTAAAGTGCTCTCCTTTGTACTGACCGTGGGCATGTGTCGGCCTGTAAAATCTGATGTGTATCCAGAAGATGTCCCACTTTGGCCATTTGAAAAGGTGGCAACCCTACCAATGGTTAGAGCATTCGCTCAATATCTGCCCATTCGCGGTCCAGGTCATCCCTGTCTGGACGGCCCAAAGATGAATGGGTATTACCTGGGTCTACCTACCATGTCATGAAAGATAGGTATTTGTGTGTACCTATGTGAGTGAAGTACAGCATGTAGAAGATCAAATATGCCAGGGATGTCCTCACAACCATATTGGCACCAGAGATATGCAGAGTACCCATGTGTTCTGTTGTCTGTGCCATGGGCCATCAACCAGAGAAGGGATGGATGGTGTGTGTGGAATATAGGAGGGTGAGGGGGTAATTAATAATTTACCAAGGGGAGACTGGGTCAGATGTACAATAGGTGAACTGGAGGTGTATGAGGGAGCAGTGGGTGAATCAGAAAGGAAACCAAAGAACATACATTCACATCCGCAATACACCCTGACAGGCCATACTGCAGAACACAATCCCATGAACATATGAACATTAAAATGTGCGATAGACATGTACAGAAACTTTACCGGCTCACACCCACATAATGGTGTGGCCTGAACCGAGCCATCCAACCCCAACATACCTTGAATCATAATTGAATACCCATCATTTCCTCAACAGCACCCCCCCTCCTTGCTGAACGTCCTCCAAAACCACTCATACTTGGGCTGCTAGCTTGACTTAGCCTTATCTGCACATAGTGACCCCTACCCACATCTAGTAGGCAGTCATACCCTAGGCAGTCTCAGGCTTGCAAACTAGGTATCCCATGCATGCATAACCCTACCACATTTTTGAATAGCCAGCTGAATGGGTTTGTCATTTACAATTTTTGGACATCCCTCATGGGCCATCCCTCAAGTGTCTTTTCTCAAGATTAGACTTTGTGGCATAACACGATGTCCACCCACATTGACATCCGGGCACTAGGGCTACCACCTGCCCACTTTGCAAGGGTCAGTCCCTCTTTGCCCAGTTGTGTCCTGCATAAAAACTGAAAAAATGGCAAATGTCCTGAGATAGCAGGACAAACATATTTCCTATATTTAATGTAATAGTTGCATAAAACAGTTATTCTGTTTCTGAAACACCTAAATATTATAAGAAACAGAATAAGCAACTAAAATGCTACAAGAATAAGCATTTATGTAGGCAAAACAGTGAAGTTCTGTCCTATGTATTGCCTGTGGGCATGATTTGCCTTGCAAAATCTGACATTTGTACAAAACATGTCCCACTTTGGGCATTTGAAAAGGTGGCAACCCTACCGGGCACAAGTCAGATTAGCAGTACCTGACCACAACCCTGTTCAGCCTCCACCCGGTCCTGCAGAACCTACGACCCAGGATTAAACACCTGACTATGATGCACGTCTCCCCACATGCATTATCGGGAATAAAAACTTTTAGCATGTTCCCATGAAGCTTCCCCATAGCCATCTTCCAAATAGTACATTGCAACAAATTGTATACCCCGTCCATGTTCCTCGTCATAATGATGCACACAACCCCTGTATACAAATGGTACAGGTAATCCCACATGCGGTTGTTCATATACATGGCCATGTATAACTCTAGATATGTAGTCATATATCTATAAATGTACATACTTACATTCGCATAGCTACACATCACAAATACATGCATATAAGTAGTTGTCAAGTATGTGTCCTATTCATAAATATGTATACTTGCAAATGTATACATATGCCTCTCAGAAACATATGAACAGTAACATGTACTATACATATGTGCACCAGCCGACTGTCACATATGTTGCTAGTACTGTGGAATGCCTGTAGTAAAGTCATATATCCTAACTACCATCCATACAGAATGTATCATGGATGGTTTAGTGGTAGAACCAGTGACTATGCTGTTCCTGTTCCCGGGTCAAAGCCATGCAAGGGCTGCTAATTTTAAATGATGCCCAAAATAATGGCAGTTGGAAATAGAGTGATTATGGTGCCTCAAAGCAGACATAAGCAGGTATGCGCGACAGTAACTGGTGGTCATTCAACAGTATGGGAAATGTAAAAATGCATGTGGGTGTATATGCATGTGAATGTAAAGATCCCCCTGTAGTATTTACTGCTGTCATATCAAGCCGCCCATAGGTGAGCAAACCTCCTGCATCCCCAATCAAAGGTAGAGTACTAACAGTGGAATTAACTGTGTGCACGTGTTAAGTCTGACTTTCAAACAGGTACAGGGCAGTCCCAGTCTCCATTCAGATGAGCCAAACCAGAAGACTAATTGAACACCCTGACCATTATATGAATGTATGTCCCAGGACTATAAGCTTGGGATGTCTGAATATACTTGGAGTAAGCCAACATATGGGACGTGTCCAGAGCAGCAGGGAGTAGCGCATGTGTAGTGGTGTGGTTTATATCCGAACAGAAAATGAATGACTGCTGTGTTACTGTTGTTTTGCTGTGCTTGTTCCGGTAACAATGAACTATGAGTATATATGTAATGAGGCAGCACAGCAATAGTGTGGTGGTTAGAGTATCCGCCTATCAAGCAGACGTTGCCAGTTCGACTGCAGCACACACCATTTATGACGCGTAATCCGTATACGAGCATATCTTGCTAATTTTATGCTGTATAATGATATAATACCATTGAAATGTGAGCTGGGGTGACGTATCACAGTAAGAATGCAGAAGGTGTTTGTGTGACGGGAAATGGCGGTTAAAAGGAAAACCACTGCCGTTAAGTGTTGTACTCACCCTTTGTCCAATGGCCCTTGTTCTGCCCAGCAACACAATAAACTACCTCGGCCAGGCTCAATGCCAGGATCCTACACATCATAATCAATGTGATTTACCACTAAGCCATGGCAGTTATACCTAACTCTGATGTTATCACAAACATAGCAGACAGTACAGTCATTCAATAGTCTGATCAAAGTAATTAATCATGTCGATGTATATACATGCATAAGTACACACACACACACACACATATATATATATATATATATATATATATATATATATATATATATATATATATATATATATATATATATATATATATATATATATATATATATATATATATATATACATATACAGAATGAACATGGGCACAAGAAAGCATTCATAATGAATGCGAAGGAAAACAGCAGTGGAACATCTGTATTATCTAGTGCTTGACATATCAAGCTGGCCAGAGTTGAGCAAACCCCCTGCATCTCTAACCACAGGTAGGATGCTAACAGTGGAACTAAGTCTGTCCATGTGGTAAGTCTGACTTTGAAACGGGTGCAGGGCAGTTCCGGTCCCCAGTCGGACAAGCCTAAAACCATATGAACACCCTGACCATGATATGAACATATGTGTCAGGACTATAGGCTTGTGAAGTCGGAATATACTTGGAGTGAGTCAACATGTGGGATGGGCCCAGAGCAGTAGGGAATGGCGCATGTGTAGGGTTGCAGTTTTCCTAACTGGAGAATGGATGCCTGCTGTGTCAGTGATGTGTTGAGGTGTGTGTACGCATAACTATAAACTATGGGTATACATATAAATGAAGCAGCATATGAATAGTGCAGTGGTTAGAGCATCGGCTTAACGAACAGGCATTCACGGTTCAAGTTCTACTATAGCACATATCATTTTCCATGTGAAATGAATGTCGTTCTGCTGTAAAACCAACATAATAACATGTAAAAGTGAACTTGAGTATCGCATGGGACTTTTAACCAGATCATTTCAATCAAAGGGGTACTGTCATAATGAATAAGGCACAAGTACGCACAAATAAGCGGCAGTAAACATATATAACAAAGAGTAAGCACATGCGACTGCGCTTGCGCGGGTGTAAGCAGTGCCCAGCATAGGAAATGTATATGATTATGTATATATATATATATATATATATATATATACATATATATATATATATACATACACACACACACACACACACACACACACACACACACACACACACACATATATATATATATATATATATATATATATATATATATATATATATATGACGAATGAACGTCGTAACAATAAAGCATAGACAAGGGATGAGAAGGGAATCAACAGCAACTATGGTATTATATAGTGCTGTCAGCGTATGTCATAACAAGCTGGCTAGGAATGAGCAAAGCACTGCTACTCACACCACAGGCAGGATATTACCAGTGGGAGTAACATAGTTGAATTGCTAAGTCTACTTTACACACAGACAGAGGGTAGTACCTGCAGGGACTACCCAAAAATTATTAAACGCGTTTAGCCTTCCTACCATTACACAAGCAAGGGCTGGTATGTTCAAAGACTAAATG